>NC_056743.1:579625700-579728200 GCF_019279795.1 Protopterus annectens
AACAGTGCTTAATAATAAAACTGAATAAAACTGCATGGGACTTCCTGACAGCAATTGCAACTCTACTGAAAATGTGAATAGGAAGTTTAAACAGTAGTGGTGTGTGTCTTTAAATTTCCTATTACAGGGTGTTTGACAGTATTGCATTTCTTGTTTCATGTTGGGTGCTTCTTAGGAAAAACACGGAAAATATCAGTAAAAAAGTTGTGTGTGAGGTATCGAGTGAGGTATATCACATTTGCAAATGTGTTTTTCGGTGATTTCAGTGTCGGTGAAGTGCACAAAGAAATTTGCATTTTCAAACTACTGGTTTCAGCAAACTACAGCTCAGTGAATTGTTAATTCAGTAAGAAGTAGACCCATATATATATATATATATATATATATATATATATATATATATATATATATATATATATATATAGTCGTAGGAAATAGTGTTGCTTATTGTACAAAAGAACTTAAAAATAGAGGTTCTTCTCAAATAAAGGTCTTAAAGCTTAAAAGAGTCACATCTAGTACCACCAAAATAGTTCCATACCTATGAGTTATACTCTTTCAGTAAGTTTCTGTCTCTCTCAGTGGTTTATGACACCTTGTACAGGAACAAATTCCAGCTTCTTCCTAGTGTCTTCTTCCAGTTCTCCAGAACTGAAGCACCAAACATCAAATCCCTCTTCACAAAGGGCAAACAAACTTTCCAGTGACTTTCCTCAGCTCTCCTTTCATACTGTTTTAATTACATTACTAACTAAACCTGATGTGGCTAATACAGTGAACACTAGGACAGCAGGAATGTGTTTAACTAAGGTAAAAAAATAATTGTCTTAAAGCAATGGTGATACTTTACAACACATTCACTGTAAGAGTTCCATATAGATAGGTAGATAGATAGATAGATAGATAGATAGATAGATAGATAGATATACTATTTACAAGAGTATTTACACACTATTGGGTCAGTTGTTCTTCACCATTTGGTGAGATCCACCATGTTATGCTAGAATTGATCTCACAGCTTGAAACTGTCAGCTTAACTACCATCAGATAGCTTATATGCTCTCGACAAGCCATCCACATTGTAGTAGGCTGAGCCTAGTCCATGCTGAAATCTGAAATTGGATGGCTAAAAGATAAGTTCCACCTGCACAATGTTGTGTTCCCATCTTGCTAATGTAGCCATAAAGGGGAGCATGACATGTTACTTAAGTGAACTTTCTTACTAGTAAATAATATATTAGGTAGGAAATCGCCCATTTAATAGCGAGGCATTCTTTTTCAAAGATAGAACAGTTAGATTCTGCCTTGCTTAATTTGTGACTTGGGACACATACTAGATGTTCCTTCCCAGAAAGGTTTTGTGACAGCACTGCTCCTAAGCTTACCTGTCATGCATCAACATGGTCTGCAAATAATTTGTTAAAACTAGGAGATGCTAACACAGGCTCTGAAAGTAATGTTTCCTTTGATTGCTTGAAAGCAGGATTGGCTTCACTTTACTATGAGGGGCATCATCTCCTTGGTTAGATCTATGAGGGGTACAAAAGCAGCATTGGTTTCACTTTACTGTGAGGGTCACCATCTCCTTGGTTAGATCTATGAGGGGTACAAAAGCAGAATTGGCTTCACTTTACTATGAGGTCATCATCTCCTTGGTTAGATCTATGAGGGGTACAAAAGCAGAATTGGCTTCACTTTACTATAAGAGTCACCATCTCCTTGGTTAGATCTATGAGGGGTACAAAAGCAGCATTGGTTTCACTTTACTATGAGGGTCACCATCTCCTTGGTTAGATCTATGAGGGGTACAAAAGCAGCATTGGCTTCACTTTACTATGAGGGTCATCATCTCCTTGGTTAGATCTATGAGGGGTACAAAATCAGGATTGGCTTCACTTTACTATGAGGGTCATCATCTCCTTGGTTAGATCTATGAGGGGTACAAATGTTTGATAATAGCTTCAAAAATGCCCTCACTTCTTTGTCTTGGTTATAGACCAATTTTCACTGCTTCTACCCTCTTCCTTGTTGTGGGGCTTAACAATCTGCCTTTTTGATGCAGACCCCATGCATTTAACCTCTGCCAAATCTACCTTGCTCTTGTGCGTATTATTTTAAGACATCTAATACAGCTTGTATTTTGGTCTGATGGGAGAGACAAGACTCAGAGTGGAAGATATCATCTTCCACGTAGGGAGCAGCATAATGGCTGTGAGGCTTTAGGGTTTAGTCCATGAGCTGCTGAAAGGTTGTAGGGGAACCACACAAACCAGACAGAAGAATGATATCAGGAGTAATCCTACAGGTGTTGAGAAAGCTGTTGTTAGAGAGATTTGCCAGTACAGCATAGTAAGGAACCTTTCCTTCTCCAGACCCAATAATTCTGTCAGGTTTCTGGGCTACTACTATATGGTTACATCACTCACTTTTTGACTTTCTAATTGCTTCCATCTTAAGTATCTTGTACACTTTTTATACTGCATTTTCTTGATGACTCAGGCATTCTTCAGCATTTTAACCTTTTCTCCTGGACTTGCCTGAACATGGTGCTGAATCAAGTTTGTTATGTCAGCAGCTCTGAAAACATGTCATTATTGCTTAATAGAAACGTTTATTTCCTGTTTCCGTGGCTTAGATAGTGCATCATCTATCTGAACTGCAGGCACTGAGGTCAGTTTTCTTTCTTCACTTAGGTTTGGACTTCCATCCTTGGCTTCAGAACATCAATGTTGTATATCTATTCCTGTGTTTTCTTACAAGTCTGCCTTACTCTGCAGTTTAACTCATTGAATTTTTCTGTTACTTCAAATGGACCCTGCCTTTTACTCAAAAACTTGATTTCTGCTGAGAGATACCAGAATTATTACTTGGTCTCTGGCTTTGAATTCCCTGGTTCTTCTATTTCTGTTATATAATCCTAGTTGTATAGCCTAGGCTCTTTTATTGCATTTCTAAACTGTGGGCATAACCCCTTTCAGCCTTTTAAGTTGGTATAGTTTTCTATGAAACATTTAAACTGGGTCTCTTTCTTCTCTAACTTCTCTCTGGCTCTAGCAGCCCATGAGGGCACCTGTCATACAGGAACTCAAAATGACTGATCTTTGTCAGGATTTCTTGTGTTTCTCTAATGGCAAACTGGGTGTATGGTATTAACTGGTCCCAGTGTTTGCCATCTTCCTCAATAACTTTTTATTTCAGTAGACTTCAATGTTCAATTAAAACAATCACTAATCCATCCATTTGGGATGGTACAATGAGTGTTTTTTAATTTCTTATCCTTAAAGTAATGGTTCATAGGTATATACTCGGCTAATGACCACTAGCATCTTTATAACCCTAGCCATGCAACCCAAATATGTCCCACAAGCTATATGTTTTAGATGCTTATGTAGGGTGATTGCTCAATATGACAAGATTTACTGACTGCCTCTATTCATTAGAGACATTGGCTCCAGACCAGGGCTGAATTTTTGATTTCCCATCCAGTGGTACAAGTTATGCTTAAATAGGGTTAGGGAGACATTTTATTTCATGCAGACAGGAACATTATTCCAGAGAATGGGAATTTTCTGTGATACACATCTGTCTGTCCAAAATGTCCTATTTATGTCACAAGCAAAATGTAAGTCCTTATATAAAAGTAGTTTTGATGCTACTTTGTTTTGCAGATGTGCAAAATGTTCATCACAGCAGCCAGGATGACTTGTATGCCAGGCATGGGTTGCCTCATGGTAGTCTGTTGAAGACTGAGTATAGCTATAGGGCTTTGAGTCAATCCACACTGGACATTGTATTTATGGCCTGTATTCTTTTTGTAAGGACCTTTGCGAATGTTCTATTTGCTGCATGTATCTAGTCAGGTACATACCAGAGGGGGTGTTATAGTGAATGATGGGCCTGATGAGGATGATGAGGGCCGAGTACAGTAGTATGATGACTTCCTCTGACCTAAATGCCGTGCCATTACTTATCAGTTGAGCAACATAGAATGATTCCCTTATCCCTTGGACACATGTTGGTCAAAGGCCAGGTTACTTCTACATGTCTTTGTAGATCCCAGACTACTGGGTCAGCTCTGTTTTATTGATGACATAGTTTCCCAGGGTGGCCACCTTCCCAAAAGGTACTATAATGCATTTCTTGACATTGAGCTTTAAGCTGTGGCACCAATCATTTGTCTATGTTAGACCTTCTTGTAAGATGTGTGCATCTTGGGGGGATTCTATGACTGGTCCCAGTTTGCAATCATCAACAAGCTTGGTTATCCAAAGGCCTTTGAGATTGGCTTTGACTTCTGATATGTAAATGCCAAGGAGGAGTGGTCCCAGCATGAAGCCCTGAGGGACTCCACTGGTGATTGGCCTCTTTGTGGTGGTGTTCTCACCAATCCTAACTTCCTGGGTCCTATCTGTGAGCCAGCTCACTATCCAGTGAATTATACACTGGTATATGCCTATTTCTGTAAGTTTATTAACAATGCTCAAGTGGGGGATTGTATCAAATGCCTTAGCCAGATCAAAGTGCACAGTATGCACTGTTTTATCCTCATCCATTGTCTTGGTGACCTTTTCAAAGATGTTCACCAGGTTCAGTAAGCATGACCTTCCTTTGACAAAGTCAAACTGAGATGGATCCAGTGTCTGAAGGTCTCTTATGTCTTTGTTGATCATTTCCATGATAATTCTCTTTCCATGGCTTTGCATATAAGACAAGTCAGACTAATGAATCTGAAGTTCCAGGATCTGTTGATGGTCTGCCCTTATGAAGAGGGATGACTGTTGTAGTCCTCCATTCTTGTGGCATGAAGCCTGTTTTGAGACTATACTTAAATAATAACTCCAGTATCCCTGATAGGCCATATTTTAGACTATTCAGGAGGAATCCAGGGGTATTATTGGGGCCCACTGAGACTGTGTTCTTGGCCTTAGTGAGCATAGCTATGACATACGCTCTGTTTATAGTTGGAAGGTTTATGTTTGAAGCTATTTCTTAGGCAGTACTGGGGGTGAGTAGGGGGCAAAGTTGGAACTGGATTTTTCATCCAGCAGAATCACTATATCACCTGGCTCAGTGAAGGTGGCACCATTAACTATCAGTTCAGCACACTACTGCGTGCTGCGTTTGAGGTTTTTAACATAGCTGAAGAAAGCCTTATGGTTGTCTTTCACCTAATAAGCTATCTTGACCACAAAATTGGCTTTATTGGACTTAATTAACCCTCTTAGTTGCCTGCTTATTTTGATGAGAGTTTTCTTATCTTTATGGGAGTTACAATTCCTGATTTTGCCACAATTTTCTTTTCCTTTTGTTGTATAACCTATTTCATTTGGGATGCTACTAGGGTGGTTTGTTTTTGGAGTTATTTTGGGGTTTATTTCTGATAGGTACAGCAGTCTCTTTGCAGCCATTGACATGGTTGTACAGAGTTTCTGTGAACAATTCCGCATAGGCTACTGTGTTGTCTGGGTTGGAGGGGCATTGCATTTTGGCAAACTGTTGCTTAATGAAAAGTAGTTTGCCTTGGAATAGTTTCTAACTGTTAATGGGTTTAGTGGAGTCACCAAGCTGATTTTGATTCACAGGAGACAGCTTTATAGTTGGACCCTACCAGGCAGGATATGACAGTGGGGAAGGTGCAACATTCTACCATATTTATGATTATGAAGTCCAGCATGTTGAAGCCTCTAGTGGGTACATACACTAACTGGTCAAGGGTATTTGTATTTACAAAGTTCAGGAATCTCTGTGTCTGCAGATCTGAGGCCATATAGGATTTCTAGTCTACAGAGGGGTTAATTAAATTCCTCCAAGGCCATATTGTGTTAAGTTGTATGGTGAGTGTCTTCAGTAGGTCCACGTAAGCACTATGATGTTCATGGGACACAGAGGGTGACCTACATCTTGCTGAGCTATGGTGCAGGATTCTATCTGTGGTGACCTACGTGTGGAGAAACTCCAGCATGTCATCCTGTTTAACCACCCTAGAAGTATGCTTGTTATTGATGTATGTTGAGACACCTCCACCTTTAGCCCTTGTCTGTGCAGTTACTGGTCTAAAAGTGTGGAAGGCACTGAAACCTTGCACTGCCAGGTACTCACTGCAACTTTAAACCATGTCTCAGTAACTGCACAGATGTTGATATTATCCAGGGTGAGGACGGCTTGCAGGGAGTACATTTTTTTGTTTAGGCTCCTGGCATTGAGCAATAACACCTTGAGGTTCAGTTGAGATGATTTTGCTATGTAGGTAGATTTGTCAATTTGGCATTGCCTACAAAATGCTGTATGGGGGAGGATACAGATTAAGCTAATCATTTTCAAAACAATGTGGTCTGTTAACCGTGTTCTCTCATGCTGACAAATATTGGATCACCTTAGAATGACACCAGAAACTCATCCAATTGTTAATATCAATCATCATTTGTTTGTATTCTGGCACTGTCCTTGGTGAAAGCAATTTGCTGCTGAATGCTAGGCTCAAACCAGCCTGAGCCACATTGTCAGAGAGATCTATAATGTCTCACTTCATGTAGTCTAGAGAGGTATGTCTCAGGTCATTTACACCTACATGGACTATGATGTAATCATACTGGTACCTGAGGTGCAGTGCCTTGACTGCATGTGTAATTTGGTGAATCCTGGATCAGGCAGGCAACCAACTATTATATTCTTCTTGTTTAGTCTGGTTAGAGGGGCCCCAGTATGTCTTACAATGGAGGCCCTACAATGTGAGTCCCGAGAAGTCTGTTTGCTTGCCTTATGGACTTTGTGTATTTGGGGCTTCATTGAGTGTGGCTGCATGTGTAGTGTTAGGTATTGCTTTTGTTGAGTACTTTTGGGTTTGTTGAGGATAATTTTTTGTCTATGTGTGGTCTAGGAGGTCGTTATTCTTTAGGAAGATTGCATTTAAGTGCCTCAATATACATTGGTCTGTGTGGTGTTGTGTGCTATGTGTGGTGAGTGATGTGTGTGTGGCTTTGACAACCTGATGTGTGCTTGAATGTGAGAGCTTAGTGTTCAGTAATATTGTGAAATTGCATATCCCTGTTGTTCAGTCCTCTAAATGGTGAGTTACAAGGGTATAACGTATGGGAGTTAACACAATGCTATTAAGGGTGCTTTGGGGGGGGGTTCAGGCAGACTAGGCTATAAAGTACTAAATTCTACTAAATTTAATGTTATTGCCACTCAGTGCATAAACTAGCTGCTCTAAGACTGTCAGTGCGCAAGTTATTTGCTTTATACTTACTGCTTCACAGGCTGCCACTTTATGGCAGTAAATTTGTTTTCTAGTTGTTTGCATCTGTACATGGTACTGGCATGGTGAGCAGGTCTGTGCAAAATGTGCCAAACTTATATGAGCTCTGAAAATACAGAAAACTAACTACTTAGTCCTCTGGCCAATAACATGACTACACTTAGAGCCCTTTTGTGCATTTCCCAAGTCAGATAAACCAGGTAAATACCTACTGACATGAGATGAATAATCCCAGTCCTCCTAATGTAAAAACACAGTAAGGGTGTGCCCCAAGTGCAATGCTACCACAAACAAACTTAAACAGCTAGCTAGCTAGCACCTTTAAAATGTGATTTCAAGGCAAACAGTATAACAGCAACAATGGTGTGGATGCCCCTTTTTACAAGTAAAATAATAGTTTAATGCACAAATAAATAAAGGAAACAGCAGTGATTTGTTTAAATAAGTTAAAGAAGTACAATGTATCAATCAAAAGTATGTAGCGTTGCCTGGATGACACTGGATACAAGCAAAACTCTTCCAAAACACGGGTCAATGAGTACAGTTACCTGGTCAATGAGTATTTCCTTATGTATCCCTACTCTGGAAAATCATTAGACTATATTTTTAGCTGTAGCTTTAATATTAGCTTTATGTAGTGGGATAGCCTCAGGGCACTTAGTTGTATAGAACAAAATAACTAAAATATATTGAAACCCATAGATGGATTTTACCACTTATGCAAAAATGCACATAGTAATATATTCAAATGGTACCTCTGTGATAGTCATTGAAATCAAAGTATTTTTAAAGCCTGGATGTGGAACTGTATTCTGGCATTTTGAACAAAAGTCTTAAACTTCTTATTTTCCTGCAAAATTATGAGACGATTCTTATTTTAGCCTTACCCATTCATAGGTGTCACCCAAGTACATAGATATATGCTTAATTTCATCATTACATTTCTAAAAGGCTTGGTACAACAGATGGCATATTACTTCCTCCCCATTGTGATTTACTCTGTACTGGTCATTTTGTAACTCTGTATATTGATAAGAACTGGGAACATATTGCACAGCTTCTTCCACTATATTTTGTATTGTTTTACTCAAAATGTCTGCTTCCCATTCTGCCATTTTAAAATGTATGTGGTTTACCCGTAGGTCAGCCAGCTGTGGGGTTTTCTCAAGGTCAGCTTGTAGCAAAGTAGAAAGTACTCCCTTCTCTCCTACCAATACAGGCACTGGGCTGTCAGAGATTAATTCTTTTTCAAGAAGAGATATCTCATATTTGTTATTCTTTATTGTCAGTTGCTATCCTCTGCATTTTTCAAATTTTCTTGCTGTTTTCCTTCATGAATTTGATGCATATGGCCCCTTTCTTCTGTTTAGTGATCCTGTATTTTCGTTAAAATGGAATATTATTAGGCGTCTGTTGAGGGTTTCCTTACCTCTTAATATACATTACCCTATCCTTTGTCTTCCTTTCTTTATGGAGTGGCGCAGCAATTAACATTGTCACCTCACAGCAAGAGGTTCTCTGATTCAATTCTCGGCTGGGGTGCCTTCTGTGCAGAGTCTGCATGTTCTCCCTGCATTCTCATGGGTTTCCTCTGGGTACTCTGGTTTCCTCCCACATTCCAAAGACATGCATCTGAAATGTTTCTCCCCGGGCCACTGCTGAAAATAGGCTCTGTCCTAGTCGGACTTTCCTGGTCAACAAATGTTAAATAAAATAAATATCTCAGAGTAATTGAACCCATCATCACAGTGAGTAATCCTGTGTCTTCTGATCTGCTAGTCATTTGTACTCTTTGCTCTGTAATACTTTCAGGCTACAATGACACTTCCACTCTCTGATTTATGACACTTCTAGGTTGCAGCATTTTAATTTTTGATTTACTTATAATAGTTATGTAGTGCACTGAGTCTTAAATTATTTTCAGTTATGTTCTTACACTGGGTTTAGAACTCTGACCAGACACTGTTTTTTTTTTCATCTTAACTGCCCTAATGAAGGTTTTGTATTACGAAATTTCTGCAACCACCTGCTGTTTAGAATTTTCCATTTACTGGGCTTTCTGTTTTAGTTGACAAAAAGTTTAGAATTCTGTTCAGGCTGCTCTGCCATTGATGTATGTTGACATATGTATTTAAATTATATAGGTTCTTCTCCTTCTCCCCCTCTCTGTATCCTTAGCCAAAAGTGTATCCCTTTATGGCATTCTAACACTGTTATTTTTGCCTTTGTTGGCTTTATACACTCTAATGAATGTGTCTGGTGGTCACCCCCAACCCCAAGTTAGGCAGAGGTACAAATTTGCTTATTAATTTGCTCATTCTCTTCTCCATTCTGATTGGGTGGTCTATCCCCAAATCTTAAAAGAGCAAAAATACTTTGATGTTTATAGTAACAGTAAGAACTACCTTCCCAGACACAGTCTGCATTTATAGATGAGTTACTTATCTCTGTGTATGCAAACTACTTCAACAGCTTTGTTAGGAAGAGTTTTCTTCCTACATATATCTGCACTTTATAAGTGTGACCACACTGCCTGAATCAAACAGACTTGTAGCTCTCTGCCAACAATTAAGACAATAAAAGAAAACAAAAACTCATTGCATGTTATAACAAATGTACTATCAAGATGTCAAAAATGCTGTTGTTAAACTTAACAAGGCACTCCATTCCCTGATCAAATCAAGCCAAAGCTATATATGAGGTAGAAACAGCCACTCACGCAAAGGGCAACCATAAAGCCATATTTAACTATGTCAGAAACCTCTAAAACAATGCCCAGCAATGCACAGGGCTAATAGTAAATGATAATATATTATACACTCAGACCCTGAGGGCATAGCAAATCTACTAGCAGATAAATTCAGCTCTAGCTTCAGTCCCTCTTTCCTGCCCTACATTCCCAGTTCGCAAGCCACATTCACACCCCCAAATTTCCTAAGAACAAATCCTCAAAGTAGTTTACAAGGCCAAGAATATTACTTCTATGGGGACATATAATATACCAGTCTGCTTACTGGTCAGCCAAAAACAAGACCTGTTAAACCCCCTACATAGGATATTCAATATCTGTCTCCAATCAGACTTTGTGCTGGGTGAATGGAGGCCAGCAACAGTTATCTCCCTGAACAAATGTGTGGCGTCAGTGGACCCAAGTAATAATAGACCCATAAGTCTGACCAGCCTCATTTGTAACACTATGAAGAGGATCATTATGGAAATAATAAAGACATAGGTAACCTACCAACTCGTGACCCAAGCATTTCAGTTTTGTCAAGGGCAGAGCATGCCTGCTTAACCTGGTTGCTTTCTTGAAAAGGTTACTGAAGCAATAGCTGAGGGAACATCAGTAGACATTACATATCTAGATCTCAGGAAGGTCTTTGACAGCATCATACACTCGAGTATTTTTAATAAACTCTCCCAGATAAATATTAATCCCTATGTAAACCATTCAATAGCAAATTGGATCATAAAGAGAACCCAGGAAATTACGATAGGTGGCACAACCTCCTCCAAAAGACCTGTCACTAGAGGTGGACCCCAGGGTTCAGTCCTTGGGCCACTCCTCTTTGGCATTTATTTCTCAGAGGTCAAAGCTAATGTTAAGGGTTTATAGCTGACCTAGTTTTCAGATGGCAGCAATCTTTAAGCCATCACAAACTCTACAGAGGACACCAGGATCCTCTAAGAGGGTCTATACCTAAGAAATAGCTGGTGTCATAACCATGGACTAAAACAAAATGTGAAAAAATGCATAATAGTCTCCTTTGCCAAGCATGGCATCCCCTACAAGTTTCCTATCAACAACACACCCCTAAAAATCAACCTGGTAGTAAGAGACCTGGGAACCTATGTGGACAACAGACAATCCTTTGATCACCATATATCCATTATTGTAAGAAGGTCCTTTTTCATGCACAGCTTATTAGTAAAGGTGTGATCATTCCACTATATTCGGCACTTATTATGAATGTCATTAAGCATAATGCCCCCTTTGGTAAGTACCTGTCTAAACACTTAACACAATTTGAATGACCACAATGCTTTCTCAAAAAGAGTATCAAGGGCCTAAATCTTAAAAACTGCAGTGACCATCTCAAAGCCCTGAACTTCTTCTTGGGATCATACAGGCTACTGAGGGAGTGTTCTCTGCCTTTTATACAAGGACTGAGTACACCCTATCCTCTCAGATCTACTGCACAGCCACAAGTCCAATGGTGGCATAAACACCTGCAGCATGTCCACAAGTCCAATGGTGGCATAAACACCTGCAGCATGTCCACAAGTCCAATGGTGGCATAAACAGCTGCTCAAGATATTTAATCTCTTCTGCAACATATATTGAACATGTTTGAGGGACAGATATACATCTCAGAGAATTCCATTTCTTTGGAATAGTCTTCCTCTCCACATAAAGCAAAGTACTTCCCTTACTCTATTCATATGTAATCTGGATAGGAAACAGCAAATTCACCCCTGGGTTAGTATCCTTGTCCCTTATGGATAAGGGTAACATGTAAATGTTCTACTTGGATCCGTGTTATACAAGGGCTAAAAAACTTCAAGGGACTGCACGGTTAGGCTTCTAAAGATTCCTGAAGATCAATAGCTTAGTAAGTCGCTATGAACCTATAAAGATGCAGTTATATAAATGTATATATATATATATATATATATATATATATATATATATATATTTGTATATGTGTAAGATACATTTCAGCTTTAAAGTGGGACTGGAGTGTCATGCTGAAATTTGAGAAAAGAGCTGTGATCAAAAAAGGAATCAAGATTGTCAATACAGTAATTGGATTGCTGTTTACAACATGAGTAACATATTATAGGTTTTTTAATGGATTAGTATTATCAGGGACCTGTAACAGATGGGAGAGATAGCTGGAGGCATGTGTTAAGTGAATTATATCTCAGGTCCAGTGATCAGGCCCATACACCAGGACTGTCTGCTAGCCCCTTTCCTGTCCATTGCTGGAAATCACAGATGACATACACATCCTGTGTCCAAACAGCTGCCTGAGGGACTACGGATTGTGGGCAATCATTGACTCTAACTATGATATTAGTATACTACAGACAGGATCACCACACACCAAAGATTGCTGTCTCAGCCATGACAACACCTGCAATGACAAGAAAACATGGGGGATTTGTTACGTCAGGAAAACAAGCCAAGTATAATGTGGACATCACACCCCATAATCAGACCAATAGGTATGTTACCTGTGTCCTGAAGTAGATGGTAAGTGGAACATCCAACAGCATGTGGTCACAGTGATGACTACTCCCTTGTATGTAACACAAGCATTGAGTATGTGAAGGACATCCACATCAGAGGCCATAATACTTCCATAATTCCCAGCCTTCTTCACACCAATAACTGAGTACACTGCACCCTTCATGTACCTCCCTGCACATCTTCCACTGATATGTAACTGAAGTGTACTACCTTTGTCACAGTGAACTGTCACACAGCTTATTGGCCATACCTAGGCATTCTTTTTGTGACATAAACATTACTGTCTGATGGTGCGGAACCCCCCCCCCATCAAGTTGTTACATCAGATGCATGTGTGCTACCTGCTCTGGTGATGGACACAGTACATACATAGCTGTTTAACAACATTAATGACATGGGTAACATTCGTTATTTTTCCATGTCTGTGTGTGTGTGTGTGTGTGTGTGTGTGTGTGTGTGTGTGTGTGTGTGTGTGTGTGTGTGTGTATACATACATATATATATATATCTATATATATATATATATATATATATATATATATATATATATATATATATATATATATATATATATATATATATATATATATATATCTATAGGTTTACATTCATATGATCGAGCACACACTGCTCGACCATACATTTAACCGATGTTTCTACGTGAATCACATAATGCTGAATGGTCAGAATTCGTAAAAACACTGACTTTGACATTTCTGACCACTCTACAGCCTAAAACGAGTGCTAACATGGGTCAAAAAGGGGATGGGATTTTGCAATTCGCAACACTTCCAATCGCATTTTTATGATGTTGCAGCACTCCTTTCGGCCATACCCGGTCGACCATATGCATGTACACTATATATATATATATATATATATATATATATATATATATATATATATATATATATATACACACACACACACACACACACACACACATATATGGGTCCACTTCTGAATCTCAAAATACTGAAATGTTGAATTTCAGGTATGTTGAGACCAGAATGCCGAAAGTGCACTTGTTCAAATGTGCACATTGTTGAATCTGATGTTGTCACATGTGTGGTAGGTATTGTGTGGTGTGTTTTTGTAGTGTGCTATCCCTTTAAGGTTTTGTGTTTTCTGGGTGTTGAAGATGTTGGGTGAATGTGTCGTTAAGTTTGGAGATCCAGGTAAGTTTGTAGTATGTCAGGGTTTTAGGTAGGAATGTAGTTTTATTTAGTGTTTTGGGAATATGTAGGAGTGGGTTAGGGTAGGTAGGTGATAGTGTGCTTGTGTAGGTGTTGAAAGTAGCTATTGTTTTACATGTGCAGTGTGTGTATTTCTTGTGGGTATAAGTGTGTTTGTAATGGGATTGTAGGGTGCGTAGAAGTAGATGTGTTGTTGTTTTCGTGTTGGTGCGACCTCGGAGTTGATTTTATATATATATATATATATATATATATATATATATATATATATATATATATATATATCGTAGGAGTGTAGGAGGAGCAGCCCTCCACATGGGGGGTGCAGGGGGGCTTGCCCCCTGCAAAAACGTGTGTTAGTGTTATTTATGTTGGGTTTTGTAGTCATGTTTTTGTTTATTTGGGGGGAGATTTGGATGTTTGGTTTTATTTTGTTTTTTTTTCATTATTTTGAGTTGTCAGTATTTTGCGTTTTTCTGTTTGTGGCTGTTCCGTATTCTTTTTTCAAAATACTGAAGCTTGACATATCAGTATTTTGAGATTCAGAAGTGGACCCATATATATATATATATATATATATATATATATATATATATATATATATAAGGTAATAACTCGGTTTAAAATGATTAGTTGCAGAGGACCTCTTCAGCTGAGATTAGCGTGAAAGGAATTATAAAAGAAATGCACATTATAAAATATCTAACCTACAAGAATCTCATTTTCTACATCATTTGTAATGAAATGCCATATTAATATTCTATCCACCATACCTTTCAAGAATTTTAATAATTCCTTCAACATTGTAACAAGTATAGGTGTTGCACCAAAGTTTGCATTATAGGAATAACAAAAACCTGTCAAAGGTCAGATGCTGAATAAAGTAATGTGGAATACTGAAACAGGTAACTGCAAAAACAGGAATGCAGGCAAGAGGGCTAGAGGCACACACACAGTAGTTGTTTCCAAAGTTTATTCTTCAGAGTTTGCTTCAAACAAACGATAAAAACAATAATAAACAGTAAACACAAAGCGCTTTTCGTCTCACTTCTTAGTGAGACTTCATCAGACAGTTGCAACTAGAATGTTTCAAACAGTAAATACAAATTCAAACCACATCAACTTCCTCCAAGCAAAAGACAAACCCACCCCCAAGGTAAGCAGGAAAGAACACTTAACCCATTTTATGCTTCTTTAAAAATCCAGCTTTTTGTAAAACAAGTATGTATGCAGTAAATATATTTGTATATGTGTAAATATAAATATAGCTCATCAGTTCGAAAACACTCTTAAAAAACCTTTTAAAAGTATATTCAGAAATATTTAAAAACCATGCTAACATTAAAACCAATAGTTAAGAGAACAGTAAAAAGTGAGAAGACAAGAATGAAGTGTAAAATTGAAAACAGTATAAAATAAAATACTTTACCACTGTGTGAAAAAGTATTAAAATTTTAAATAGCTTTCAGTAGTAGTTAATAATGACAGTTCTAAAAAGTAGGATGAAAAAATATATAATAAAACATTTATATTAGCCCCATGTTGTCTGAATTTAAAACCTTCAAGCTAAAAAGCTATAAAGAATGGAGCAGAGAAAACAATCCTGTAAAGGACGTCCGGTGAATATGATAAAAGGTGGAGTAAGAGTGTACACATTCACATAAACAACTCTAACTGCAGACACATTCCAAGTGAATAAGGTATATATTCACCTTATTAAACTCTTTAGTTTAAGGATGCAAGATATGGAATAAACTTCATTCAGTCCTAGCGGGTAGCAGGCCCTGGTACGAAGTTGCCATATTAATTCCAGTTTTTCTAGGAATAATGAACTAGGGCCACCCCTTCAATCACTCGTAACCTGGTCAATCACTCTAAATTTTAAAGAGTGTAATGGGAAAGCACTCACATGTCTAGCCAGAGCATGTTCCTGCTTTGATGTTCTAATGCTGTAAAGGTGTCCGTAAACCCTTTCTTTTAGTTTCCTGTCCGACTTCCCAATATAAAAAGCTGGGCAGGCTTGACATTGGGCCAAATAGACTATACTTTTAGTATTACAGTCAAATTTACCCTTTGACGCATAGGGCACTCCTCTGATCGAGAAGTTGAAGGGGCACTGGGGACACATGCTACACTTTATCATCCCTTTCCTCTTGCTTCTTAAACTGTCTTCCTTCCTAGTCTGTAATAAGCTTTTTAAATTCCTACCATGTCTAAAAACTAATCTGGGGGGGGGGTCCTTCAATTAGCATATAAATTGTGGTCAAGGACAATTAAATCCCAGTTCTTATTAATGATGTCTTTGATATCATAACTATTGCTACTAAAAGTAGTAATAAAAGTGGACCCTACTAAAGGAGCATCATCATGAACCATCCAAACTTGGTCGATTTCCATTTGTTCCTCATTAATTTTAACCCCCAGTATAGGTTTGGTACATGCCCCTTTGCCTCTTGCTTTGTACTTCTCTTACCAGTTCCCTAACCATAGATGGGGGATATCTCCTCTTGATAAACATGTCCTGAAGTTGATTACATTCTATTATACAATTCTTCCTCTAAAACGTGCACGTTGATTGGCCAGCCCAACCAGCGTGCCCGTTGTAAATCCCTCAATATACTAACGGAAAAAGGTCCGTCGCCGGACTTTTCCGTTAGTATAAAACACTGTCTCGCTATGTTAAAAGAGTTTAACATAGCGACACAGGTTTAAAAAACAGATCTCCGTTTCTTTTTTTAAAGCTGTCTCGCTATGTTAAACTCCTTTAACATAGCGACACAAAAGCAACGGAGATCTTGCGATCTCCGTTGCTTTTTTTTTTAAACCTGTCTCACTATATTAAATGGGTTTAACATTTAAAGCTGTCTCGCTATGTTAAACCCATTTAACATAGCGAAACAGTAAAAAGCAACGGAGATCTTGCGTTCTCCGTTGCTTTGCCAACTCTGATGTACTGCGAGGCATGCGCAGTACATCAGAACTGTGAATACCAGACAGCTGCGGAAGGGCAGCAAAGAGGCATTATACAATGCCATTATTTAAGAAAAGTAATTATTTCTTTTCTTAAATAATGTCATCGTATAATAGCAATAACCCACTTCTGGCTGTGGGTAATGCGGGATTTAACCACGGTTGTCTTTGTTTGGTCCCTCGGGCTTCGCCCTCGGGGCCAAACCATGCCAACCGTGGTTAAATCCCGCACACCCAGCGGGTTATTGCTATAATAAAAACTTCTCTTGTGTGGAAACCATCCGAGCTGCTTGTACCAGTTGGCCTTTTACTACTGAATGCTTTTGAATTAGTGGATGACAACTGTCAAAATGTAAAAAAGCATTCGAGTAGGTATCTTTCCTGAAAATACGAGCTGCATAGCAACCACTAATTAGGTCCTTTTTTAAGTCAACATCCAGGTAAGCTATTCTTTCCATGTGGAAAGTATGTGTGAATTGTAAAAAAACAGTGTTATTATTGAGGTATGTCACTAGATTGTTAGCTTCCAATTCATCACCCTTAAACAACATAAAGATATCATCCAGGTATCTTGTATAAAAGTGTATTTGGCTTCTAATTTCAGGTACATTTAAAATAAATTCCCTTTCCCAAGAAGCCATCACTAGGTTGGCGAAGCTGGCTCCACATGGGGAGCCCATTGCTATGCTGATGGACTGGACGAAAAACCTGTTGTTGAAGGTAATATAATTATTAGACAACACTATGTCCAACAATTCAGTGAGCAGAGACATTAAACTTCTAGGGACCTCCAGTTCTAGCAGTTTCAGGCTGAGCCGTTCTACACCCTCAACATGCGGGATGGACGTGTACAAATCTTTAACGTCTATAGTTAGGAAATTGAAGTCCTCATTAAACTGTAAGTCCTGTATACTCCTTAAAAAGGACCATGAGTCCTTGCAGATCTGTTTTGGTAATTTTACATATTTCTGCAAAACATGGTCAATATATTTGGCTAATGGGTAAGTGATGCTATTCCTGGAATCCACAAGAGGTCTCATTGGTGGGTCCGAGACACTCTTGTGGCTCTTGGGGATGCCAAACAAAGTTGGAATTCTAGGTGCTGGCATACATAAGAAACTGTATATATCCATGTCAATCCTTGCCTCAATAAACAGTTCTTCTAAATTAGCATGAATTCTTCCGTAAGCGATATTTAATTCATTACGGGACACCTCCATGTATGCTTCAGTCATTACTATCCTTTCCGTTCTATTGACATATTCATCATTATTCATTATAACCAGTCCTCCACCCTTGTCAGTTGCATCACCTTCACCAGTGCCTCTTGAACCAAATTAAGTGCTAGTTCTTCTTCCTTAGTAACGTTGTGACCCTTCCCTTTACTTTGATTTTGTACACAAATATAATTGAATAAGTCCACTTCACAAACATGTTCAAACATTGTTAATGTCGGGTGTAGTGGGGGGCAATAGGTACTATGTACATAGAACGGATTCTGAGATTGCTGTCTAGCCCCAAACAAGTAACTAAAGTTAAGCTTCCTTGTGAATAATTTTAAGTCAATTATAGTTTCAACAAAGGAGGCTTTGTGACATGTAACAAAGGTTAATCCTTTTGCTAATAAATCCGCTAGCTCAATGCTCACTTTCAGTGTGGAAAAATTAAAAATTTTAAAGTCACCTTGGCTATTGTATACCAGTTCGAAGTTGTTCTCCACACTAGGTTGTTGTGGGTACGATACTAATACCTGTTCATGTTGACTTAAAAAAGGACCTAATTAATGGTTGCTATACAGCTCGTATTTTCAGGAAAGATACCTACTCGAACGCTTTTTTACATTTTGACAGTTGTCATCCACTATTTCAAAAGCGTTCAGTGGTAAAAGGCCAACTGGTATGAGCAGCTCAGATGGTTTCCACACAAGAGGAGTTTTTATTAGAATGTAATCAACTTCAGGACATGTTTATCAAGAGGAGATATCCCCCATCTATGGTTAGGGAACTGGTAAGAGAAGTACAAAACAAGAGGCATAGGGGCATGTACCCAACTTATACTGGGGGTTAAAATTAATGAGGAACAAATGGAAATCGACCAAGTTCGGATGGTTCATGATGATGCTCCTTTAGTAGGGTCCACTTTTATTACTACTTTTAGTAGCAATAGTTAAGATATCAAAGACATAATTAATAAGAACTGGAATTTAATAGTCCTTGACCACAATTTATATGCTAAATTGAGGGACCCCTCTAGAGTAGTTTTTAGACATGGCAGGAATTTAAAAAGCTTATTACAGACTAGGAAGGAAGACAGTTTAGGAAGCAAGAAGAAAGGGATGATAAAGTGTAGCATGTGTCCCCAATGCCCCTTCATGGAGATTGGGGTCAACTTCTCGATCAGAGGAGTGCCCTATGTATCAAAGGGAAAATTTGACTGTAATACTAAAAGTATAGTCTATTTGGCCCACTGTCAAGCCTGCCCAGCTTTTTATATTGGGAAGTCGGACAGGAAACTGAAAGAAAGGGTTTACGAACACCTTTACAGCATTAGAACATCAAAGCAGGAAAATGCTCTGGCTAGACATGTGAGTGCTTTCCCATTACACCATTTTAAATTTAGAGTGATTGACCAGGTTATGAGTGATGGAAGGGGTGGTCCTAGTTTATTATTTCTAGAAAAACTGGAATTAATATGGCAACTTCGTACCAGGGCCTGCTACCCACCAGGACTGAATGAAGTTTATTCCATATCTTGCATCCTTAAACTAAAGAGTTTAATAAGGTGAATATATACCTTATTCACTTGGAATGTGTCTGCATTTAGAGTTGTTTATGTGAATGTGTACACTCTTACTCCACTTTTATCATATTCACCGGGCGTCCTTTACAGGATTTTTTCTCTGCTCCAGTCTTTATAGCTTTTTAGCTTGATGGTTTTAAATTCAGACAACATGGGGCTAATATAAATGTTTTATTATATATTTTTTCATCCTACTTTTTAGAACTGTCATTATTAACTACTACTGAAAGTTATTTAAGATTTAATACTTTTTCACACACTTTTTCAACCCTTAGAAGAAATGTAAAAGTTAAAATCAAAAGCTGACAGAAATAAATCACTATATACTGCTGCTGTGTGGTCTTCACGCATATAAATGGTATAAAAGCCAACAATAATATCATACAGACTGAAACTGCCTTTGCTCAATGTAAGGATCTAAGTAGGCCACAGTAACTGTTTTTCAAGCTGTACCAACATTAGTCATGTTTAGCTACAGCACTGGCCTCAAACTTTTGCTGTAGCATAAGCATATAAATCCATAAGCACAATGTTCCTAGTAAAACACCCTTCAACTCTGAAATTCTACACAAAGTCATACCTCTAATATCTGTGTACATAGGATTTCAAGTGTATGGATTCCTTGTTAAGAATTGCATTTTTCTACATTTCCTGGCTATCCAATTGAATAGCCTACTTCATGAGCTTTCCCAACATTACACTTCTATTTCTCAGTTATTATAGAACTGTTCTGGAAATACAACAAAGTCAGTCACTGACCAGTGGTATGGTGTCCTCCCTTCCAGAGAGAGATGCAAAATGTGACCGTTCACAATGCCTCTCTTTTCAGCCCTGTGTAAGCTATATGCTGTGATCCCACTCCTGCATCCCAAAGTCAGGTGAGTGGGACAAATGGGTGTTGTAGTGTAGAGTCAATCTTTTCTCAGCCAGGAGAGTGCTAATACTTATTTCTGAGTCAAGGTATGGCAGGGATGTCATAACATCACAAAATCAGTGTCCCTACCTACACCACTGACATTCATGACATACACTCTTTCTCCACTCAGAGCTGCACCTACAATAAGCCCAGCCATGACTCTGCTCCTCTCCCAAGAAAGGGATGCTGCTCTCTGAGTTTTGATTCATTCCCATCTCAGCTACCCTTCTAAAATTTTAATTCAGTTTCTTAACTTGCACTCTGCAAGAATCCAAACATAATGACGGGCCAAAGTACATGGCTTTACTATAAGAGACCCTATATCAACATCAGAAATAGCAGTTTCTAATGTACCACAGCATTTGTATGTGAATGCCCAGCACAAAGGCATTCTCATGTGATTCTGTGTAAACTGTCCAGTTTAAAAGAATAATTATCATTTATTTGTTTGTTTGTCTCACTCTGTCTGTCTGTTAACCGAAACCAGATAGAGGACTGGTCTGAGGATAATTTTTCCCCATCACCTAACCGAAAGGAACAAATATATTTAAAAAGAGCAGAATATAATAATGAATACTGACTGAGCTTGCAGTTGGTCATTGTTTGATCAGTGTTCTCCCTGGTAAACAAATCTGAATAAATAAAATAACAAAATGCACATATACAATCAATATACAGTTAAAGAGAACAGGATACATAATACAAAATAAGTTATTCAGGTTTGTGGTATAATATTGTATAAAAGGAAATAAACCATAAAGTGGATATAAAAAGTTCACACACCCTTGTTAAAATACCATGTTTTTGTGATATAAAAAATGAGACCACAAAAAATCATTTCAAAACTTTTCCCACCTTTAATGTGACCTATAACCTGTACAATTCAAATGAAAAACAAACAAATCTGTTAGGGGAATACATATAAAAAATAAAAGACGTACAATAAGCTGGTTGCATAAGTGTGCACACCATTAAACTAATAATTTGTTGAAACACCTTTTGATTTAATTACAGCATAAAGTCTTCTTGGGTGCACACCTGCCATCGATTAAAGAGACTGTGATAAACCCCAAATAAAGTTCAGCTGTCCTAGTAGGATTTTCCTGACATTTACTCAGTCGCCTGCTACAGCAAAAGCCATGGTTCGCAGAGAGCTTACAACGTATCAAATGGATCTTATTGTTGAAAGGTATCAGTCAGGAGAAGGGTACAAAAAACATTTCCACAGCACTGGATATACCATGGAACACAGTGAAGACAGTCATCAAAAAGTGGAGAAAATATGAGACAATAGTGACATAGCAAAGAACTAGACGTCCTTCCAAAATTGATGAAAAGACAAGATGAAAAATGGTCAGGGAGGCTGTCATGAGACCTACAGCAACACTGAAGGAGCTGCAGGAATTTCTGGCAAGTACTGGTTGTGTACTACATGTGACAACAATCTCCTGTATTCTCCATATATCTGGGCTAAGGGGTAGGGTTGCAAGACAGAAGCCTTTTCTTACATAGAAAAACATCCAGGCCTGGCCAAAATTTGCTAAACAATACATCAAGTCTCCAAAAGCATGTGGGAAAAAGTGTTATGGTCTGATGAGACCAAGGTTGAACTTTTTGGCCACAATTCCAAAAGGTATGTTTGGCACAAAAACACCAGTTCACATAAATCCAATAGAAAATCTGTGGGGTGACCCAAAGCAGGCTGTGTGCATGAGATGCCCTTGCAATCTGACAGATTTGGAGTGCTTTTGCAAGGAAGAATGGGCAAATATTGTCAAGTCAAGATGTGCCATGCTGATAGACTCCTACCCAAGAAGGTTGAATGCTGTAATTAAATCAAAAGGTGCTTAGACAAAGTATTAGTCTAAGGGAGTGCACACTTATGCAACCAGCTTATTGTATGTTTTTCATTTTTTTATATTTTTCCCCTAACAGATTTGCTTGTTTTTCAATTTAATTGTACAGGTTATAGGTCACATTAAAGGTTGAAAAGTTTTGAAATTATTTATTGTGGTCTCATTTTATATCACAAAAACCTAGCATTTTAACAGGGGTGTTTAAACTTTTTATATCCACTGTATATAAGTTCTAGCACTGTTCTACGCTGATAGAATACTAAGCCAGTGACAAAAGGTTAATACATGTTTTTGAAACATTGACTCCATGCTCAGTGTATATTCTTCATAGATAACCGTGTATCTACTTTAAGTAGGGCACATTAACAACATTCACATCTGAGTTTTAGAGGCACTGCAAAGTATATCATTTGCAAAAAAGTGTTCAATTTGCTTGGTAAACCAAATGTGCTTCATCTGATTGTCCTACAACATACTATGCTGGTGAGTATTTAGGGAAAGCAGGACTGAATTTACATTTTGTTTTATTTTTACCTGATTTAAGCAAAACTGCAACAATTGTTTTCTGAGAAGAGTGAATATGCATTAGCACAGAAATTGAAGAAATGCTGACTGAGCTGTCTTTATTAGAAAGTTTCAGAGCTAAAAAAAAACAAATTCCTATCAAAGTTAATGTATTCACTAAAAACAAAACCGCTGATCCACAAATATATATGTAATAGTAATGTTTGCCTCACATATGTTTCAAACTTATAATGTTCTACATCATAATTAATATCTTACGCCATGGGGCACATTTAAACTAACGGCTTCAGGAGCATATTTTCCATGTATATATCATGCAAACCATATACTGTCATGGACAGCGCTAACAAAAGTCAACTGCAGGAGTCAAGTTGTATTTAATGAAGTTTTAGATTTGTTTATTTTAGGGCAGGCAAACCTGACATTCTTCAACCAACAGACCATACAAGCAGTATATCAATCTTCAGCCTTATGTTTCCTCACATCTTATACAAAGAGAGATTCTTGCTCCCATCTCACAAACTTATCAATCACATGTGTGTGTGTGTGTCTCTCTCTCTCTGTCGATTCACTAAACACTTAGCCTTGAAGAAATGGCACTCCCTCTTAAGCAAAATGTAAATATAAAAAATGAAGGCTGTGTGGTCTGGTTTTGTGTGTGTGTGTGTGTGTGTGTGTGTGTGTGTGTGTGTGTGTGTGTGTGTGTGTGTGTGTGTGTGTGTGTGGGGGGGGGGTGCTTGGCCTTGGGCTCTGCTTTTAAAGAACTTTTTTTTACATAATATTTCCATATGAAATATTTAACCACATAAACGCTTTTAGCTGAAGGTACCTTTGAATTTCTGGTTTCTGTTGCCACTTTACAAAGTAACTCTACTGCTGTTTTAAATAAGAAACATTCAAAAATAGGAGCTCCAGAAACATGTACAATTAATTCATTTTGTTTTGAAATAAAGCACTACAAATGGAAGGTAAATTTATTTGCAAAAGTCTGGGAAACCATGTACACAGTAGACTTTTTTGACTTAGAAAAGCATCCTCAAACCCAGGATGATGGCTTCAGACATAATTTGTCACATCCATTTCCCCGGTCAAGTCATAGCAGCAATCACTAAACTATCAGACCATTTATCAGCCTCAAAACATCTAAAATGGTTCATAACAAAAATGTAAGATTAATGCAATCAGACAATATATACATCTGCAAACTTCCCAGTTTTACAGACAACTGTCTAATGCCAAATGATATCAATCATAAGTGAAAGACAGCACTGCATTAGTAATATAGTAAAGAAATGGTTGATTTTTCTTTGATGCAGTAGTTGTGGCTGAAATATAATTTTATGCCTATTAATTAAGATTTGCACATTTTAACCACCTTTTACAGGTTGCTTTGAGCTCTCCCTATATCACCTGGAGTTGTGTCTTCCTCAGCCAGTCCTTCCAAAATGATAGATGTATTTCTTGGAAGATAAAAATTTAAGCCCTGACGGGACACTGGCTCCAAGGGTCAGAATTACAACTGGAATCCAAATGGTTTGAAGGGTATATAGATAAAAGCATGATAGGTGATAATTGCACAAGTCATAAACAAGCATGCTGGATGGCAAGTATATATATATATATATATATATATATATATATATATATATATATATATATATATATGCACAAAACTTCCCTCACTAAACAAATAAAATATCATTACACTTCTCCTTGCTGAATGTACTTTAATGTCATGCAACTCTTACTTCATTAAGGCAAGTAGATTTTGTCAGACTGACTGTTAGCATAGTGTGCAGTAGCCAAATTCTCTATTAGCATACACAAGATTGAGCATCCCTGGATGAGAGTGTATATCACTACATCGAACCATCAGTTTAGCGAATGGCATTTCATTGGAAATGTCATTCATAGAATTCTGCTCATGTGGGTGGGGCTGTACCCCCCAACACCCCTGCTAATTATATATACCAACCCTGAGATCATACTACAGTGGGGAAAGTGCAACTTTCCTGATCCTCAGTATACCGCGATCTCAGTAAGAGCAGTTTGACAAATGGCATGACCAATTTAAGTGCACTGAAAATGATGTTTGCTGAACTGATATAGGCCCCATGAATTATACTGGCATTGTATCACTGTTCAGCAGGTTTCTGCAGCAATTCATGGGTGTCAATCTCAAAGGTGTACTCATGGCCCTCCAAAATCATTGAAGACATTTTATTAACAGCAATTACACTTCATGAATCTGTATGAGAAAACTTAGAATATCTGACAAGTTTCTGTCTAATAATAAAAATGATCAGTAACAAACTATAATAATCATAACAGGGTAGCAAGCACACTGAAATGTATTAAATGTGACTTCTGGTACTCTGGCCATATACCTTCAGTGGCAGTTTCTAGTGTCTGTTTCCATAGAGAGTTATTGGAATGACTTACTGAGTTGTTGCACCAATGCTTTGGAACTGTCTCCCTTTGGATATTAAGGACATTAGTTGTTATAATGCCTACATGACTGGCATAATGCCGTACTTACATCACATAATCTGATGCATGGATGTTTTATGTTATATGGAGCCTGGCACTTGCTGTGAAGGGACAAACTGGTAACTGAGGTACATCTGCAAATTGCACCTCACAAGTGTGCTATAGAAGAGCATCAGCACTAAACAGTATCCTACATCATGTACACATAGGTATCCTAGGATGTGTGCTGCATGTTGTATTCATACATGTCCCAAGATGTGTGCTACATGTTAAGTAGGCCCATATATATATATATATATATATATATATATATATATATATATATATATATATATATATATATATTAGCCTTTTTCTGCTAATATAGACTCCAAATATACCTCTCAACCTCTTGGAGCATGAAATCTGGAGAAAGCCATACATAAAGGGGCAACAAAGGCCCAAAATAGGGAGAGTTTTTAAATATTACTCTTACAAACTTAGAAAGTTGATAGAATAACAGCTTTTGCATTAGCATGAATTTTATAAAGGATATGAAGTAAAAAACTTACATTTCTGTCATTATTTTCTGACTTCAGTCCTCAATGATGTGCCAGAAAACCATTTGGAGAAACAGACCAAAAATATGAGGCAATAATCTGGACATTGTGTGAAAGTCTGGACAGCTGAGAGACACAACTCCAAACCTCACTATTATAATCTCTCTTTGACTCTTTTTCCTGTTGTTTAGATTATCCATCTTCCATTCAGAAATTGGAGTTATCTAGGTCCATGTCTGAAAGTTATGGAAGCTGATATATGTGAATGTGTTCTGATTCTCTATACCAATTCACCAGCAGGCCCTGCTATACATAAGCATCCTTCTCCATGTGACACTTAGCTTTTCTTCGCATCACCTGTTACTTCTCTCTGACCTTTTCTGCTTCTTCTTTCAACTGCCCCTCTCATCCATACTTTCCAGTCCTGGCTTTCCTTCCCTAATTTCATTCCTTCTTCCTCTCTCCATTCAATATAACACTATCCCCACTTCATTACTGGAAAAAAATACCAAATGAGTAATACTATTACTTGTGCCTCTGTACACAGGACAGTACCAACCTGGGTGGTTGTATCCTGCAAAAGAACATGAAAAATGCCAAAGTTCCCTCTGCACACAGAACAGTCTCTATTTCGGCAGTTGCACCCTGCAAAATAATACAAAAATGTCAAATGTCCTGAGATTCTCTGACAAAAGTATCTCCTATAGTATCTCTCCTATAATACATTTCCAGTAACAGTAACATGAAAGAATTATTTTGTATCTGAAATGTCTTAATCCATTCATAGGTTCTTACTTGGAAGGCAGCTTGGGTAACTAGCAATGCAAGCCACAAAGTTTAGTGGAGGAATTTGTCTTCCTGCTCAGTGAGAGCCATACTGCTTAATCCACGAATACATCTGTGGTAGCCATCCAATCATGAAGACAAAACATGAAGGAGACAAAAGTGTTACATTACGTGGCATACAGTGGGACCCAATTCTGTAGGTAGGGGATTCTTTGGTTGAGGACGATATCTATCCAAGAGGTCTTACTAATTTTGCAATGAAGGCTGACGTCTATGGCGTGAATGATTTTAGCAGCACCAGTATTTCTAGAGTGACCCATTCTAGTCAGACAGGATCTTTCATTTCTTGGAAGGTAAGGCAGAATTCACCATGTAGGAGCTTGTACAAGACAGAAACTGATAGTATTTTATTCTGTCTATGTAGGCAAGGAAACTTACATTTCTGATACTTTTAATTTGAAAATATTCTGGTCTTTCTATTTGGGCAATTTATTTTAAGGCAGTATGTTCCAAACAGTGCACTAAATTATATGATTAACCTGACGAGAGAGGAATTTTGGCATCCCTAGACCTGGAGACTAAGGCTGAAAATATTTTGGAGGGGATGAGCAAAACTGTATTTTGTACTAGCTAGAAAACAGTCTGGTATATTGTCTAGACCCATAAGAGCTATTGCTTTTGAGTTTGGATAGTGCTTTTATGATCTGGTCTGTAAGGACTTTGGGAGAGGTGAGCTGGCAATTCAATGGAGAGTTCAGTGGTTAAAGTGAGAGAACTTAGGAATGAGAGAGAGGTGTAAAACTGGGACTTTATTTGTCGGCTAGGATGTTGGCTTTGACTTCAGGATCAGAAAAGGCAGTGTCATTGAACAGGATCTTGGTGCAGTGCTGGCTGTTACTTTTACTATTCTTAATATACTTAAAAAGGGTCTTGAGGTTATCATCACAGTAGGTGATAGGACCCGGGTGCAGTGCTGGGTGTTACTTTTACTATTCTTAATATACTTAAAAAGGGTCTTGAGGTTATCATCGCAGTAGGTGATAGGACCCGGGTGCAGTGCTGGGTGTTACTTTTACTATTCTTAATATACTTAAAAAGGGTCTTGAGGTTATCATCGCGGTAGGTGATAGGACCTGGGTGCAGTGTTGGGTGTTACTTTTACTATTCTTAATATACTTAAAAAGGGTCTTGAGGTTATCATCGCAGTAGGTGATAGAACCTGGGTGCAGTGCTGGGTGTTACTTTTAATATTCCTAATATACTTAAAAGGGGTCTTGAGGTTATCATCGCAGTAGATGATAGAACCTGGGTGCAGTGCTGGGTGTTACTTTTAATATTCCTAATATACTTAAAAAGGGTCTTGAGGTTATCATCGCAGTAGATGATAGAACCTGGGTGCAGTGCTGGGTGTTACTTTTAATATTCCTAATATACTTAAAAAGGATCTTGAGATTATCATCACAGTAGGTGATAGGTCCTGGGTGCAGTGCTGGGTGTTACTTTTACTATTCTTAATATACTTAAAAAGGGTCTTGAGATTATCATCACAGTAGGTGATAGGACCTGGGTGCAGTGATGGCTGTTACTTTTCATATTCCTATATACTTAAAATGGGTCTTGTGGTTATCCTCGCAGTTGGTGGCTACTTTCAGTTTATATCCTGCCTCAGTCTTCTTAAGTCTGTTTGAGTTATTTGCCGGTCTGCCTAAATAACCTCTTGTGATGGAAAATGAGGAGTCTTTTCTTTGAAGCAAGCATAGCTCTCAACAAATTGGGGACAAATCTCAAAAGAATCAGGGGCACTTTTAAAATATTAGTTCTATTAACCTAAGACCTTCACAGAATAAAATAATGTCAATTAATACACATTTTTTTGAAGTAAAAGACGTCTGTAACTCTAATTATTAATATCATTTATCAAGTGGAATTCATCACCTTTTCTCCAAAAGTCACCAATTTTAGGAGGAATTAAGAGGGACACAGCTAAAACTTGAGTCAAAAGCATGGACATCTCTGAAAATTAGGGACAGGCTAGGTATGGAAGCATGTTTTTTTTTTTTTGTTTATGTTTTTTTTTTATAGAGTCTGTTTACTCTGGAGCTCTAGCACACTACAACAAACACAACTCAAATTCTGCAAGAGTCAGATTTTGTTTAGTAGTTCTTTGGACTAGTGATCGGTATGGTTTATCTGCCAAATCTAATATTTTCATTACAAATACCACATTTACCTCTTTCTTGACATTTGAAATGATGGCAAAGCTATGAGTAAACAATGGACAGGATTATAGAACAACACAAAATCTCTGAACAGTAACACTTTCACAGGAACACTGGTAAACTGAAGCTCATAATGGCATTATTTTCAAGCTTTTGAATGTCCGAGTTCTGACAGTCGGGGTTCCACATTAGAACCTATAAAAGGATGCATACAAAATGCAACTTCATAGAAGACTTACAGCTCTGAATTCCAACCACTGTAGCTTTTTTTTAATTGTCAATACATACAGTACCTATTTTTATTTAAAATTGTATTTTTAGTGGTAGATGATAACTGATGAACATAAAAGTGCAAGGCATTTTCTAATTGAAATGTAAAGGGTTAAAATAAAATTGCACATGTTCTAGAAGGTTAGTGTATGTTTGTCCTAAAGGGTTAGTGTATGTGTTGCAACAGCATTAGCAGAAACATGAAAAAGTACACAATGTTAAATTTCATTTCCTGAGCCTGAGGCAGCATTCTTTCTAAATCACATACTTATTCCATACTAAGCTAGAAATGTAGATAAGATGTTGCAAATCTAATGTTTACTAAATTGGTGTATTTCTATTAGATAACTAGTAATTGTCCGAAGAATAAACTGCATTATGAACTGTATTAGCATTTTCTATTGGATGCAGTGCTATGATTGATAAAGCTTACTACATTGTTAAAGTTTTCCTATAAAAGATTATGAATTCTTTTGTTTGGGGAGACATGACTTCCTGAGTACTGTCTCCCATACATGTGTGTTATTTCTTTTAACAAATTATATTTTAATCTTCCAATGACTGAAGTTTATTTTATTATGGTTGAACCTTAACAGATGGAGCCTTAAACACTCTTTTTTTTTTTTTTTTTGAACTGCTTGGAGCTGCTTCTATAGAAAATTATTTTACTGGGCCCTTTGACAGTTTTCTCTGTAGTGTATTTTTGTAGCATCAGTTCACAACTATACCTCTCTTTGGAACTTTCAATCTTGGCAGACTTTCAGTTTCTACAGGTAAGCATAGCTTTTGTATGCATGTGAGTTAGTATGTGAGTGGGATACATTTTATTTGTATTAACGTAAGTTTTCTTTACAATGGGAGTGAATGTGGGTACTTTAAAAGAACCAAAGTATGGTAGTCCTGCAAGACATCTGCTACAGAATTGTAACAAGATAGTTGTCTTTACTTAGATAAATGGCATGAGCTCAATAAACATGATGGTAAATTGACTTTTCCACCTGAAGGCACTTTTAATAAAAAAAAATATTCTGTTAAATTTACAAAAAAGATTTAGAGAAAAAAGTAATAAAGTCCCTGTTGGCTGTGAGTCAGCCTTTAATGCATGGCAGGTAGAATCTAAAAATAGAGAAAAGTATTCTATAGTTCGCAGCTTGAAACATAACACAGCTAAACTTAAAACACAGTTACAAGTGGCTAATAAGTTGTTTAATTATAGAACATTCTGATTGTCAGAGACAGGGTGGTTATGGGCTCTATCCCCTTAGGGAGCTACAGAAATTACAACTTAGCCACAGCAAGTCTTCTAATGACGACTGCTTAGTTTTGCCCACCACACCACTGCCACCTTATAATGCACCACCATCAACCCCTGAACAGCAAGGTTCTGCTATCCCTTCTTCCACCTCAAAGATTGCTATTCTACCACCCACTCAAGAAAGGCAAAATTCTGAGTCATCCACCTCCACTAGCCAAACAACTTAACCTCCTCAGTCGCATCCTTCTTCTAGCCACCCTAAAACGTCTTTCTCTTCTTCTATTTCAGACTGTACCTGGTCTAAATTACCTCAAATGATTATTAGCTTTACAAGGCACCATAGAAAGGGGCATTATCTTCTCTTCCTAGACAACAAATGCTACATTCATGTAAATGTGTTACTCATTTCCCAGTAATTATAGATGGGAATGCTTGTTTTGGCCCTGAGAAATTCAATCCAGATAAATATGATTCTGATACCTCCTAAGAGGAAGAGGGAGATAGTGTAGTTACTGCAACCACCCTCCTACATCGTCTGTGACAAATCTCAAATCCAGCACACGGCAGAGATGAAGCAGCACCTTCCACTATAAATGTGGTCTGTCCTTGTTCTGCTATTGATTTCTAAACTATTTTGGACTCCATCCCATCAATCAGAACAAATACAGCAAAATATGCAAGAATAATAAAAAGGCATGTTCAGTTGCAAAATCCTACTTTAGAGGATCTGAGAGCAGTGATGGACACATCCATTCCACCTGATCTATTTAAACATATTTGGGATCATGCTAATTTACCAGACCCTATACTTGAGCATACAGATGTAGAGACTTTTCAGGCAGGTAGGACTCATTTATTACAGGATATTACTGCAATATGTCCACCGGTACCTAACTGGTGCCAGATAAACACAGTCACACAGAGAGAGAACGAGTCAATTGAATCTTATTTACAGCACATGACAGACACCTCTGAAGCCTTCTTAGGTTATACAGAAACTGATGAAGGTCTGGCAGTTAAGTAGCCTCTCAGCTGCTTTTGTCAATGTTTTATTTCCCCCCCATTCGAGACCAGCTAGAAAAGATTTGTTTAACCGGGCCAAGTTTGGGGCTTCATGAACTTATTACTCAGATTCAATATTTAGCAGACACCCTTATTTATATAAAAAACAACAACAAGAGGAGCAACACGAAAAATCATTAAACCTACAGCTCCAACAGTGTACCAGAAACAGAGGGAAAATTACAGGAAGAAAAGAAAAATCATTAAACCTACAGCTCCAACAGTGTACCAGAAACAGAGGGAAAATTACAGGAAGAAAAGAAAAATTATTAAACCTACAGCTCCAACAGTGTACCAGAAACAGAGGAAAAATTACAGGAAGAAAAGAAAAATCATTAAACCTACAGCTCCAACAGTGTACCAGAAACAGAGGAAAAACTACAGGAAGAAAAGAAAAATCATTAAACCTACAGCTCCAACAGTGTACCAGAAACAGAGGGAAAAATACAGGAAGAAAAGAAAAATGATTAAACCTACAGCTCCAACAGTGCACCAGAAACACAGGGAAAATTACAGGAAGAAGGAGGAGACGTATTAGATTTAGATTTTCTCAAAATCAAGGACTATTTCCTCAGAATTGTAATAATACCTCAAATTCACAAGGGACAGGGGCTAAATTCAAATATGTGTTTTAATTGTGGCCAAAATGGTCATTGGAGGGACAATTGTCCTTTCCTGCAGCCAGTACATGCACCAATGCAGTCTAACAATCCATGTGATAATCAGCTGCCACCACAAAGTCAACAAAATCTCCACCAAAATGTGAGGCAACAACCTCCTATGTGGAATACTCCTTGGCAGCCACCAGCTTGGCAACAAGATAAATATGATAGCCATGAACAGGAATCACGGGTCTATATTAGAACATCAAAGTTTCACAACTTCGAATGTTCTAATATCGACCTCTATTCAGTGAAAGCTGAGAACATCAAACATGCAGAACAGCAAATTTTTTCCGTGGAAAAAATTTGCTGTTCCGAGACACATACACACAACACAAGCACACCAAACAAATAGCAATCCACACACATACACCTAAAATCTTACATCTAACCCTACACTAAACTGTACAAACACCACTAACTATCCACTTACCTTAACCCAAACCTTAACCCTAAGGTCCATCATTATTGCACACTCACCTCACCTGCGCCCTAACCCTAACTCACCTACCCCGCTCTAACCCTCATATCCACACAACTGCACACTTACCTGACCCAAGCCCTAACCCTAACTCACCTAACCCACACGTTCACACAATCACACACTTACCTGACCCACGCCCTAACCCTAACTCACCTAACCCACCCTAACTCTCACGTCCACACAATCGCACGCACACCTAACCTGCGCCCTAACCCTAACTCACCTAACCCACTCCCAATCGTACACTTACCTGAACCCGACCCATAACTTTCCACCACAACACTGAAAATAGCGAAGCGACAGAAACAGACAACCGAATTCTTTCCCTAGGAAAAAAATTCAGTTTTCTGTCATTTCGCTATTTTCAGCGTTCGCTGAATTAGGGGTCAATATTAGAACATTTGAAGTTGTGAAACTTCGATGTTCTGATATAGACCCGGAATCACAGCTATTTCCTTTCATACTTGTACACCAAAAAGGGCCATTTGTTAACATTAAAGTTCAAACAGCAATATTCCCTTTCTAATAGATACTAGAGCTACTAAATCAATGTTAAATGCTTCCACAGCCAAGAATCTCCCTTTGTACTGCAACTCAGTGTGAGGAGTCAGGGTGTCAGGAGTCTCTTTAGATTACCCCAAGACTGTTTTAGTTCCCATTCAGTTGGGACCGTTGACAGACCAATATGCTTTTCTCATTGAAACCTCTGCACCCCTTAATATTTTAGGTAGGGATCTTCTCTGTAAGTTCCAATGTACAGTATTCCATACACTGGATGGAATATATTTAAATGTTCCCAATGAGTCTCTGGTGATGCAGATGTGTGCTGTTGTGGGTATTTTGGATGAGCAAATACACTTTTCTTTCCCTTACTGACAAAGAACCTGTACAGCTATCAGATGTAGAATTACTAAATACAGTTCCTTCACAGTTATGGACAACCCAGAAAATAAGGTAGGACTTATTAGAGATGCTACACCAGTATGAATTACTTTAAAACCTCATGAACCACTGCCAATGGTAGCACAATATCCTCTTTCTGCAGGAGCAGAAGCAGGAATTGAACCAGCTATTTCAGCATTGCTGCAACAAGGCATACTTATTCCTACTATAAGTCCTTATAATACATCCATTTTGCCAGTAAAGAAACTTGGCAAAGACACTTATAGATTTTTCCAAGATCTGAGAGCTACGAATGCAGTAGTTGTGCCTGCTTTTCCCTTAATACCTAACCCAGCAACTATTCTTATCTCAATTCCCCCTTCTGCTACTACCTTTTCAGTTATTGATATTTCCACTCAACTTTCTTCTCTATCCAAGTATACTCTGATAGTCAGTATTTGTTAGCATTCTCCATATAGAGGACAGCAATACACATGGATGCAGTAACCCCAAGGATATGTATAATCACTCACCTTATTTTCAAGAGAAATTAAATAGCAGCTGGATAAAATACAGTTACTTTGTGAGTCTGCCTTAGTACAGTACTTAGATGATCTTCTCATAGCATCTAATTCTTTAGTTGACTGTCAGACTGATACTGTTTTCTTGTTATCTAAGCTAGCTGAGTCAGGATTTAAAGTAAACTGATCTAAGCTTCAGCTTTGGCAACCACAAGTCCAGTATTTAGGACATCTGATCTCTGAAAATGCACAAAACATTTTGCCCTGTTGCATTGCAGCTATACAGACAGCACCAAGACCTAGTACTCTAAAACAACTTAAAACATTTCTTGGTTTAGCAGGGTATTGCAGACAGTCGATATCCAACTATGCTGAAATAATTAAACCTTTATTACAACTATTGAAAAAGGATACCCCCCCCAAGTCCCTTTCATGGCAACCATGCCACAAACATTTTTTTTACTCAGTTAAAATCACTTTTTTCAAATCCTCCAGCATTAGGACTGCCAGACTATTCAAAAGTGTTCTTTCTTTTCTATTGTGAATGCAGTAAGGTAGCATTAGGATTATTAGCACAGAAAAGAAATGATGGTTTTAGACCAGCTACTTACTACAGTACAAATCTTGATCCAGTGGCAGCTGCGCTTCCCCCTTCCCTTAGAGCTGTAGCCACAACTGCCCAGTTAGTTGATATGGCAGCCGCACTTACTCTGGGTCATGATAATTTTGTTGCAGTTCCACATGCTGTTAATGCTTTGTTATCAAAGAGTAAAACACAATATATTTCTGTCTCTAGACTTTCCAAATATGAGCTAGCTCTTCTTAATAATCCTTCTTTGCAAATTATTAGATGCTCTCCCTTGAATACAACCTTTCTTATCTCTACTGTGTTTGAAGGTGAACCTCATGATTGTGTTTTTTGTTGTTAACAATGTGCTTCCTCCTAGACCTGATCTCTGACATACTACTCTGCCGAACCCTGACTTAATTTGGTTTGTCACTGGATCATATATCAGAAGGGAAGACGAACAATTGACAGACACTTTTGTGGTCTGTAATATTGATCAAGTATATATAGAATTGCAAGGAAATGTTTCAGTTCAAGTAGCAGAATCAGTAGCTATTACTGAAGCTTGCAAGCTAGCACAGGGAATGACTGTTACTGTGTACAGTGATTCAAAATATGCCTCTGGAGTGGTTCATGATTTTGGAAATTTCTGGAGAGAAAAATATTATTTAACCTCTGCAGGGACACAATTAAAAATGCAGTCTGTATAACTAAATTGTTAAATGCCCTGCTTCTCCCTAGGGAAATAGCTGTTGTTAAATGGTCTGCTCATAGGTCAGATAAATCATTTGAAACAGAAGTAAATACCTTTGCTGATAGAGTGGAAAGGAAGGCTTCTTTATTAAATCCTGTCCAGGCTTCTTTTTTCAGCTCCTTCAAGTTGAAAATGTGCCTAAAATTTTGCAGGAAGTGTTGTCTTTTTAGAACCAAGCTGATGACTCTGAAAGGATAAGGTGGATCCATGATGGCTGTTGTTATTCCCTGGACTAACTTTGGTGACATCCAGATGGAAGGTTAGTAACATCATGAATTCTTTTACTGCAAGTGGCACAGATGCCATTTGGCTTCCCATCTGGGAAAAATGCTTTAATAAGACAGATTTTTGACTGACTGGTATACCCCTTATGCTTCAGAAGTTGTTCAGCATCTTGTGCAAGCATGTAATATATGTCTTCAATGTAATATTCCTAAAGCTATAACTGTTCTGACAGCATATTAAAAACTGTGGAGACATTATTCTTGTATACAGTGTGACATCATAAAATTACCAATGTGTGCAAAGTTAAAATATGTATTAGTTTTGATTGATGTTTTCTCTGGTTGGGTAGAAGCATAGCCATGCATCAAAAATGATGCAGCCTCAGTAGGCAAGATTCTGTATGAGTTTATACCTAGTTTTGGGGTATCATGTTGTATTCAGTCAGATATAGTTACTCATTGTATGCATCAGATTATTCAACAACTTTGTAAAGTTCAAAATATTCAGATGCATTATCACTGTCTACACAGACCTCAGGCTTCAAGCATGGTAGAAAGAATGAATCAAACTTTGAAAACTAAGTTAGAAAAACTTACTGCAGAAACTAGTCTAAAATGGCCAGAGACCTTGCCCTTAGTTTTATTTACTATCTGAAGTGCAATCAATGCACCTAGAAAGCTCTCCCCTCACAAAATCCTCATGGGTCACTCTATGCACATGCTAGCCACACCCCTACCCACAAATCTTGATCTGCAGGTAGCTGATGAGACAATGTTTACTTATTGTAAACAACTTATTTCTGTCCTAGAGCATCTTCATTTGCAGGTAATCTCTGCCAAGCTCCAGCCTGATCCTGATGCAACATGTGATGTCAACCCAGGAGACTGAGTGCTTGTTCATTCCTTCTCCAGACAACATGCCCTCCAACCTTGATGGAAAGGCCCATTACTGGTGCTCCTCATCACAGCTACAGCCATTAGACTCGAAGGGTCTCCAGCATGGATCCATATCTCCTATGTCCGAAAAGCAGTGCCAAATGAGGGAAGCCAACCAGTTCCCTTCAACCTACCTTCTACAGCCTTGTCTGATGATGAACCGGTTTCCTCTCATACCAGAAGAAAAACTAGAGAGACTGGGAACAGAGCAGATGACTGATACTGCAGGGACATTAGAAGGAGACATTTCACCTGAGTCAGGCAACCAAGTGCCACTCATTAGAGCAAACCTACAGCAGCAACTGAGTACAACGGCAAGCTATTCATCACAAAACGAATTTGTGCCTGGACACTTTTGAAAATCCTCTCTCACCCCAACCAGCTCACCATTCATGTCTGATTGTTGCCGTGATGACTGCAATTGTTATTTTTGTTTTACTACTACAATTCCTGATCCCTATTGAAACTCTAAGTACTGTTCAATTTCTTAACAGAAAGCTAAAACAATTGATTAAATCTAGACAGAAATCAGCAGATTGACATCCAAATTTCAATACATTTCATGCCACTTTGAATACATATACTAAGGCATTAAATGTTATTAGCTGTTGGGTACGTGCCCACATATCTACTGCCTATAATGGAGGTATCCCACTGATTCCAGTATCTGTAAATGAAGTTGATATGGGGACAGCTTTTTCATCAGTGGTACTAGTTAAAAATGCTTTGTGGCATATTATCACATTGTTTAATAAAATTGCTGCACTCTTCTTTCAGTGACTGTCAAGAGTTATACTTGCAATGTGAAAAATGGGTCTGTGGAAGTTGGACAGAGCAAAAGTAATACTACTCAAAGAATGTATAGAAGTGCAGTAAAAGGTTTGGTCATGCTGAAAGACTTTTATTTTATTTGTGGTAGTCTAGCATATCCCTGTCTGCCAGCAAACTGGTTGGGATATTGTTATACTTGGAGAGTTCTTCCAGCCATTTTATATGTAGATGCCCTGCCCAGTGATAAAATTCATAATATAAGAGATACTCAAACTGTAAAAATCCAGTTGGAAAGTTCAATGATTTGTGGATTCATCATCATTTTTAGAACAAGCATCTTTTAAAGAACTTTCTCATATTGGCCTTGGTGATGATGTTATTTCTGGTGCTGGTATATTATCTGCTTATGGGACTGTAAAATCAATTTGGGATCTGAGAAAGCTCTCTAAGCTATTAGAATTGCTAAGCAATGCAACACCTAAAACTGTTAATTTGATTACTCTAGAACTGAGTGCCATGCGTGCAGTAGTACTCCAAAATCAGATGGCACTTGATTTCATACTAGCATCAAAGGGAGGTACGTACTTGCTCATGCGCAAGGAATGCTGTTCATTATTCCTGATAATGAGCATGCAATATGCAGTCATTTGGAAATCATCCAGAAAGTGGCTGAACTGTCAGATACCAAAGAAGCAGATAGTTCACAGTGGGTTGGCTAACCAATTTGTTTGCAGGGTTGAGAGGCAGTTTGTTGGAATTTATTAAGTTTACTGCTATTATTATCATGATTGTATTTTTGGTTTTATTTTTATGCAAAGCTTATATAACCAAACTCATTGCACATTGATCAAACCCATTGTTACAGAATTTACATGTTAGTGATTGTGAAAAAATATCATTTACAGATCATGCCAATGAAAGTGAAATAGCAATTAAAAAAGAAAAGTTATTTTTTGAAGGTTTTGGAAAAATGTGTGACAATATATTTAAAGTGTAAAAGATGTTTTACGATATGAGCATGATGGTTTCTCAGTATCAAATAAGGGATTGTAAACCTTCTAAACTCCTTTGCCCCTCCCAGAACTAAAAGAGTAAAACCCATTACTCCCCATGGCTTTCCAAAGACACACTAGCCATCATGCATACTCGTGACAAAGCTTGGACACTCCACCAAAAACTTAAAACACCCAGTACCCTCAATGAATACAAACAACTTTGCAATAAAGTAAAAAAAAAATAATTGTTTTTTTACCACAAATCTCACTATTTCAAACTTCAGGCCAACCATAAATCCAATCCAAACAAGTTCTGGAATAGTATCAACAACCTCACCAGTCCTGGCCAAAAAGCAAATCCCTGCTCTGACCCCTACCCCCCCGACCATATAACTGCCACCAAATTCAACACCTTCTTCATAGACTATATTGCTAAGCTCACCACATCCTTCTCCCAGAACTCCATGATTCCATTAACTCCAATTTCCCATAACCCCACTTCCCCTACCACACTCACTTCCCACCCCTCTCTCTTCTCCTTCAAATCCATCCCAGTATCCACTATAAAAAAACTCCTTCAAAAACTAAAACCCTGTTCAAATGCTCCTGACAACCTGACAACTAACTTCCTTAACCTAGCTGCAGATGGCATTGCGGTCCCCATTTGTACACTAATCAACTGATCTATCCAAGAATCCTATGTACCCTTTCTCTGGAAAAAAAGCATTCATCATTCCATTACACAAAGGAGGCAACAACACTGACATACCTAACTTTCACTCTATCGCCATCCTCTCACCCATCTCAAAGATTTTTGAAAAATGTATTCACCTTCAACTTTTACGCTACCTCCTAGACAACCACTTACTTACCCCTACTCAACATGGATTTAGATCTGGCTACGGTACCACCACAGCCCTGCTATCCATTCTTGAAAACATTAACCACCCCCACAATTCTGGTAATATTGTATCTGCTGTTATCTTAGACCTTTCTGATGCCTTAGATACAAAATCCCACACTCTTCTCCTTTCTATGCTCGCCCAACGTAATCTCTCCCCCTCATCTCTAAATTGGTTTTCCAGTTATCTCTATGATAAACAGCAAGCTACAAAATGGAATAATACCACCTCACCCTATCTTAACAATCAGACTGGCATTCCCCAAGGATCTATCCTAGGTCCACTTTTATTCAATATCTTCATAAATTACTTCCATAAATGCATCCCCACTGCCAAACTCGTCCAATATGCAGATAATTCTACAGTTATTTGCTCTGCAGAATCCCTTCCCAGACTTGTACAATTAGCACAAACAGCTTTCGACAGCAAAGAGATTTGGATGCAAAATAATCACCTAGCCCTTAATGCATCCAAAACTAAAATCATGATTTTAACCCCTTCTAAAAACTCCAAAATAGACACAAACACCTTTTCCATAGTTAGCCAAAATAAACCCCCATTGAAATAGTCTTCCATACTAAACTCTTAGGCATCCTTATAGATGAACAGTTAAAATTCGACCTTCACCTCCAAGCCAACATTAAGAAAACCCATCAAAAACTGGGAATGCTTTACCGGCACAATCACTTCCTCACAGCATCAACTAAGCTTACCCTCTCTACCATATACCTTCTCTCCTCCCTCATGTATGGGGCTCCTCTCCTCAACAATCTGCAGGCAACCTTCAAAGCTAAACTAGCATCCTGCTACAATAAAATTGTCAAATTTGCTACTAGCTCTAAATCCCTCTCCCACCACTGTTACTCCCTTCACTCCCTGAACTGGTTAGAACTCCCTCACTACCTATCTTGCATTCAACTCTCCGCTGTACACAAGCTGATTTTCAACCCTTCTCATTGCCTCTCCCTCTCATCTGCCCTCAATATGCATCTTCCTACCCAAACCCTCATATCTAACAATCAAAACCTCCTTGCTGTACACAAACCATCACGTAGCCCTGGTCAACTTCTTCTATCTTTCTTCCTTGCATGCAAATGGAACTCACTCCATCCCCACAGCCATACTACACAAAATATTTCCTCTTTTAAGACATTGCTACACTCTTATCTCTCCACTACCTGGGAATGCTCCTGCTCCCATCCATCCTAAACCCCACTTTCACTTCTCCTTGTGTCCACTCTGCCCTACCCTAGCTTGACTATGCTTTCTGCCCACCACTTTTGGGGGGATGGAAGACATGGGGGATGAATATGTACATTTCCTTTTAGGAATTTTCTACTGATGTAACTGTTACTGTTTGAGCTACTTCTTGTTTGACTATTGATTGTCTCTCCTCTGTATCTAGAACATACTGTATCAAATCCTTGTATTTCACTTGTGTTATATGTTGCATGCAATTTTTGAACTAGTGTACTGTATTAATTCTTTGTTAAACTACCTGTTTGATTTCTTGTATCTATATATATATTTTGTGCAGCTTTTCTCCCTGGCCGTCCATTGAAAAAGGGCTCACTTCAGCCCAATGGACTCTCCCAGTTAACAAACTTCAAATAAATAAATAAATGTGTTCTAGAAGGTTAGTGTATGTGCTTCCTAAAAGTTAGTGTATGTGTTGCAACAGCATAAGCAGAAACATGGAAAAGTACAAGATGTTAAGTTTCATTTCCAGAGCCTGAGGCAGCATTCTTTCTAAATCACATGGAAAAATAAATGTATTACATACTAAGCTAGAAATATAGATACGAAGTTGCAAATCTACTTGTACTAAACTTAATGTATTTCTATTAGATAGTTGGTAATGGTCTGAAGAATAAATTGTATTATGAACTGTATTAGCATTTTTCTATTGGATGCTAGCAGTGGTATGATTCATATGTTCATAGGTGTGTACTAGGATAATGGCCCTGGGGCCTTTACAAGCCTAACCATAGGATTACCCTGGCATAGTGCCACCCGAACTTACTTCCAAGTGCCTCTGTCGAGTAGAGCCACTGGTGTTATCCCCACGGTGAATTTTATGTTTCACATCCACTCATCAAGATTTCTCTTGAAGAGGGTCAGCGAGGTGCTCTGCTTGACATGTATGGGAAGTCTGTTCCATAGCATGGGCAGTCTCTGGGTTATGAACCTGTCCCTCCAGCATGTTCTGTTGATTGTGGTAATGAGGTTGAGGTCTCTGGAGTGTGTGGTGAGGAGGGATTGGGGTTTCTTTAGATGTAGCATTTCTAACAGAGCTGGGTCAGACATAACCTAGTAAGTCAAGCAGTGATCTCCTAAAAGTAGGCGATATGAGACAGAGAATAGTTGGAGTTTTTTCAGTCTGTCCATATAGGACAAGTGTTTAAGGCCTAGGATCCTCTTTGTGAGGTACTCTTCCGGGCCTCTCCAATTGTTGCAGGTGTCTAGTGAGGTACATGCCAAATGAGGCATTGTACTTGATGATTGGCCTAATTAGGGAAGAGTAAAAAGAGACAATGACATCTTTCTTCCTGGATGCAAAACCCTTAGTAATAAGATGTGCCACACAGAAGGACTTTCTGACCACAGTGACAATGTGGTGATCAAAAGAGAGGTTGCTGTCAACCTGTGTTCCTGGATCTCTTATAACGTCTTCTGTGTTCAGTGAATTACCATCAATGTGGTAATTCATGGGGACCGTGTTTTTCCCAAAGGGGATGATGACAAATTTTTTGGCATTGAGCTTAAGGCCATGGTTCTGACACCGGTCGTTGGTCACAATGAGGCCATTCTGTAGGATGTCAACATCACTTGGGGAGTTAATAATAGCTCCCAACTTGCAATCATCTGCGAACTTTGTCAGCCAGAGTCCCTTCATGTTGGCCTGGACTTCAGAGAAGTAGATACCAAACAGGAGAGGACTCAGAACCGAACCTTGTGGGACTCCACTCGTGACTAATCAGCAGTCTAACTTGGAGTCAGCTATTTTTACACTGTGGGTTCTATCTGTGGTCCCGTTTGCAACCCACCTAGTGATATAGGGGTTGATGCCAAGCTTAGTGAGTTTTTCTATGATTTCTGAGTGGGGAATGGTATTGAAAGCCTTTGCCAGATTAAGGTAGGCTGTATGAATCACCTTGCCTTCATCCACAGCTCTGGTGACTGACTCAAAGAAGTCAACCAAGTTGAGCAGGCATGATCTTACCCTTCACAAAACTAAACTGTGTGGGATCCAGAGTTTGGAGATTCCCTCTAGCCTTGTTTATTAAGTCCATGATGATGCGTTCCATAGCATTGCATATCAGACCCGGGCCGTCAGCTAATGGGACGATAGTTCCCAGGGTCTGTAGTTGCACCTCCTTTGTGAAGAGGGATAACTGTAGCAGTGTGCCATTTGGCAGGGACAAAGCCTGAAGTGAGGCTGTGATTGAACAGAGCACACATGTGACGTGCCAGTTCACTCTGTAGTTCATGCAGAACACAACCAGGGATACTGTCAGGTCCCATAGAAGCTATATTCTTGGCCTTGGACAGTGCTGTTTTAACCTGTGCAGCAGTAATATTGGGTGCCTGGCAATCTACTGGTATTGTGACTGGTCCTTTGGGGGGGTGAGGGAGGTAAAGTAGGCACTGAATCTGTCGGCCAGTATACTGGCAATATCTGTTGGCTCAGTATAGGAGGTACCATTGTGCAGTAGCGCAGAGCAAATTTGGGTATTGACCTGGAGATTCTTTACATAACTATAGAAGGCCTTCTGGTTGTCTTTACTATCTGCTGCAATTCTGTTTCCATACCTAGCTTTAGAGGAAGTTTACCACTTGATGAAATTTACCACTTTGTCAAAGTTTTCCTATAAATGATTATGATTTGTTTTGTTCCGGAAGTCATGACTTCCTGAGTACTGTCTCCCACACCTGTGTATTATTTCTTTTAATAAATTATATTTTAGTATGTCAATAATTGGAGTTTTATTATGGTTGAACTTAACAGAAATCATACACCAGAAAGAATCATATTATCCAAATGATTAACAACTAAAAAACACCAATGTGTGAAAAAACTTCGTTTAAAACACCAAACCACTGCAGAACACTAAATGGAAGTCAGTTGACTAAAGTGTAATAAAATTTGTTCAAGCTAGCAATGGTGTTCAAATAAGTCTTTTTCCCCCCATTTAGTGTTCCCCAGCGGCCGTTGCGGTGTTTTATCCAAATGATTCTTAACAAGTCAGATGCTCTGACCCAGACAAATGTATTTAGATGCTGTGTTTATCGGGGATGCCCGCTAATATTAATAAACCCCAGGGAGTTTAAACTAACCTAGATATATTAGTTAAACGACTGTGTAAACATGACAAACAGCTGAATTAGCAGTAGATGAGCAAGCGAGCATCCAACACCAAAGGCCAAATAAAATGTTGAACGCTTGGTAAAAAGAGGACTGTAGCGTTAATAGGACTGTAAATTGTTGGATACGGCCAGCGATTCCATTTATAATGAATAACAGTTTTAAAACCGGAAACGAACTGCTCCATAATGGGCTAAGAACTTAATATTTCAGCGTTAAAATAATGTGTGGAACATTTAGAAATATTGCTTTGAAATAACATAATAATTACCGGAACTTTTGGTTTGTTTTATTTTATGTATGCATGTATGTATTTTGTTTGTTTGCTTGCTAAATGCAGTCTAATTTGTTGTTATAACTTGGAAATGCTTGTGTAAATCACTTCACATGGCTTGTTTATCAGTAATAAAGCGTGATGGCATTTAAAAAGCAGTAGAATTCTTCATTTGAGATATATGCTCGGTTAGCAGTTTCAAACTTCCTGGCACTAAAATTACAAGAAAACCAGTTTGCTATGGAAGCAGCTTTTAACTAACGCATTCGTTTGTTGGAAAGACTTCTTTTGAACACTGCTGCATCAAAAAAAAAAAGATTTAACTAGACAATCTATTACCTCACATTATGTTTCAAGGCGGAATCACTGTAGCCAAAACAGAGTAAAGCTACATTCTGTCCTGTCTCTCTCTCTCTGTATACAGACAAACACACACACACACACACACACACACACACACACATATATATATATAGAGAGAGAGAGAGTATGTGTATATAGTCCTTCTCAAGAGGTTATTAAAAATTAAACCGTACACTGTAAACAGATCAGTGTTTGTAAAAAAACGACACATCGGGTATTTTGTTCAGATTTAATTTTGTCACCCGTGCTTATCATTTGTACATTAAACAGTAGCTCATTTATTTCAATTGTTAAATTACACCTCCTTATATGTTCTTAAGATACAGTCTCACTCCCGATTTCTATGCAATAATATATATTTTTTTCAGATTTTAAGTTAAATATCTAATCGTTTCGGACGTGCGCTACCAATGCAGCTGACTAATAAAAACACATATCTTAATTGATACCATCTTGATCCACTCTGTATTTCATTTTGTTTCAAATTTTTAGTTAAAATAGTAACGGAGTAACGGCAAGCCTAATATGTTAACTATATTATAATTATATTATTATTATTATTATATTGTTATTAGGTGTTAACTAGTAAGCTAACCTCTAAATAGTATTTAACAAGATTTCCTTCTTAAAACTCTATAAGCGTTTACTTAATCTTAAGTGCTAGCCCTCCTCTACACTAGATGTAAACATGTTTGTACATCTGTAAACCAGGCACAAAAAAAAAAAAAAAAAAAAAAACTAATTTTATAGTATGTTTGTTTACTATATTAGATCTTAGCCTAAGTCTTACTAAAGGTCTCTGTATAAATTTTCTTTTTATGTATAACCCTGTATAAGGTTTTTTTTTTTTTTTTTTTGTATAATCTAAATAATGTATTGCAAATCATGTTACTACTGCTTATAATGTATGTTATCTCATTGGCTACGCTTGGAGCTTTTCTCCCCGGGCCTCTACTGAAAATGGGCATGTATCCAGTTAGACTAGCCCGGTCAACAAATGTAAAATAAATAAATAAGTAAATGTACGAATGAAGAGCAATGTGTTGTTGTAAGGATGTTATAATTTGCAAAAGTTTATGTAAGCCAAAAATATTATTAATAAAGTGTTAATGTTTTAAAAATAAGATATGAGGAAAATTATTTGTTGCAAGTATTTAGCGAATTACGCCTAATCAGTAAGACATTATTGCAAGATTTCCGTTCAGCCTTAGAAAAATAAAACTTAGGAAGAGTGTCTGTGTGTGTGTGTGTGTGGGGGGCTAGTTCCCTGATGTCATGGGCAAAGTTCCACTACTGTATAAAACACCACCTTGGATCTCTTCTGAAAAAGGCTACTAGCCTAGTGGCACTAATCCAGTCAACAAAAAGATGGATAGATAGATAGATAGATAGATAGATAGATAGATAGATAGATAGATAGATGATAGATAATATTTGCGTGAAAGATGCAACAATCAACCCCTTTTTGCCTACCCCCACACCCTTTACAGGATGTGTGCCAAAAGAAGATGGTATGGGGTTACCACCTGCCCCTTTTCTTACACAGAGCAGTCAGCATTTGGACGGTAGATTATAACAAAAAGTATTTATTACGTCTCCTCTAATAATTACATCAAACGATTTTGTATCAGAAACACTTTAATATTGCATGAAACAACAGAAACAACTCAGATTCTATGAGTTACTTTTATTTTGGCATAAAAGTGAAGCGCAGTCATTGCACTAGTTGTGGATGTGGTTTGACCTCCAAAATCTCACAATTCTATAAAAATGTATCTGAAAAGGTGGCAGCCATATAGACCGTAGCATCCCTTCGACAATGTGTAAGGCTTGTAAGGTACATAGGAAGAATAAACAAAAGAACAATAAGAAGAAACATTGCCAAAAGTTATTTATATGTCTCCTGTTTCACAAAATTGTGAAATCAGTCTAGTCCATGATTATATCTCATATTTTGCCCTGTCCCTGGTAAAATGTTTGACTTTCTGATAAATAACTGTGGACTATAGTCGGTCAATAAAAACAGACATTAAAATTTCACACTTCATGTTCTTCAGAAAATGTATGCTGATGAAAAGCCTGCTATTAAATTTCAAAGTAAATTAGAGAAGTTTTGTTTCCAGGTCTTTGTTCCCTATTATTATTGGCTTTGTTCCTGATTATTTAGGAAAAGTAGTTGAGAGGTATTCTGAAAAATATTATTACGTTGTGGCTGCATAAATGTAAAAGTTCTGCCTGCGGTTCTTTTGGGTAAATTGGGGAAGGGGTTGTAGAAAGAAAAAAATGACATGTGCACTTAACAGAAAATGCTTATGTAAATCACGTCACAAAGTTTATTTATCATTAAATAAAGTGTTGATGTGAAAAAGATCTGAATCGGTTATTTAAAAAATGTCTGTCCAACAAAAGAACAATATAAATGTCCTTTCAAACAAGAGCTCATTAAAAGTACACACGCATTCCTATGATCCTATGAAAATTGCAACATTTTCAAATGCTGGGCTCTTCTGAAAAAAAAATCACACCTAAAATAGTACATCAAGGCCAACTCATGCATAAGAAAAAGGATATTTTCCTAAATCATAAGCGATCAATCCTTATTAATATTGTCAATCCTGGTAAAATGTTCTAAAGTTTTTTTTTTTTTTGTCTAGTATAACACAAATGTTGGAAGACACAAGTACAACAAAGCTGTTATCTGTAGTGGGCATATTTCAGAAGAATTTACTTACTCTTTTTTTTTGTTTTGTTTTTGAAGGGGTATTTCTGCTAAGTAAAGTTAACTTTTTATAATACATCTGTAAGTCCACATATTCTAGTAACACCACACAAATTTAGATCAAACATCAATACAACATAAACGTTTGTCAATGCAATTCCACTATTAATTGTTAATGTTATTCTATTCTTAATGTTGTGGACTTGGTGTAATAACCCGTGAAAAATACATTAAAAACAATCCAAGTTGCATACGGACTGAAACCCGCTGCCCTTTAGAGGTAAAGAAAACATTATAAAATGGTAAAACTGATAAGCAGTTCTGCATTAGGAATGCAAAAAAAAAAAAAAACAGTATAAAAGGGTAAAACTGAATCGCAGTTTTGCATTAGGAATGCCAAAAAACAGTATAAATTGGTAAAACCGAGAAGCAGTTATGCATTAGGATTAGGAATGCCAACCTGCTTTATTTAGTAAGACGGTAAACAAAAGTTATTTTTTCATGCCATACAAAGGGAAAAGACGGGGCGATTGCATTCAAAATATTAAAAAGGAGTATATTTCGAGTATCATATTGGGTTACTAGTTTGCAGTAGTTGTTCACATCGTTCAAATTATTATCCATTGTTTTCAAAAGGGATCAAGAGTCCAGAAAACTCATTCGGTGAGGTTGTGCTTGTGCGCGTTTCTTACTGTAAATCCCGTTACAGATGTGTACATGGGAAGGAATACAATCTTTGCAATCTGAATGATTTTAATCAGTAGAAGCGACACTAGGCAAGCGATGTGCATTTCAGACATTGCACTGTAAATAACAGAATGTTTGATCTCTCCATCCATTTTAAGTCGTTTGTCCAGGTGAGGATCATAGTGACACAGCAAACTGAACAGAATAGACTGGACTTCCACCGGTTCTGTAGTCAAACCGTCAGGTCACGTCTTATTTTTTGAAAACCAGTAAGCAAATAAAAGCAGGGCATCGGGACCGCGTTTCGCAAGTCAGACGACTATGACACCCCAATGAACCCATTATTATACTGTACACCCATAATTAATTGTCCTTCGATAAGAGAAGATTCATTTATTGTCATTGCACAAGTCAAGTACAACGAAATTTGTAAAATGTGTTAACTATTTCTTAGCAGGGTTGGCCTAAAAGCAACTATTGAGTTATTTTGTTTATTAAAGTAAGCTGCACCCCACCTTGCATTTAAGAAACGTACATCTATCTCTTCAGATGTTGAGAATCACGCACTTAAATATACGTCTTTTCAGCTATTGGCTCCAAAACACAAAGGAGAGTGGGTGGGTTATCAAAGCGGGCTGTGTACGCATGCATTAACACAAGCAGTTTTATAAATTGTTTAGCTTCTAGTATAAACCGCAGTGCTTCTTACAAAAATAACTAATTTCCGTATGCAAAATAATAAGGCTGCATACACGCCAACGTAACATAAATACGTTCGCTCCGGAGCTGTTCACCCTTTTTATCTTGTTTTGAAAGCATGTTCTACCATAGCTTTTAAATGTCCCTGATTTTGACTCAGATTTTAGCTCTGACCCTCCTGCGTTACGATTAATACATATTAACAATACTTAGAGTTGTAGAGTTTTTCTTTTTACTTCAGAAAAAGTATATTAATTCACACTGTCTTGTTCTGCGACTCAGGTTAATACTACTAATCTTTTAAGTGTCCCTGATTGTTCCTAATTATTTCTGGATTTGTTCCTGATTCTTCTGAGATTTATCCCTGATTGGCTGAGAGCTACGTGTTCTCCAGGATCTGTCAATCAAAGGCATAGCTCGTGCATTTTTGTACTATGGCACTGGCGGTGGGGGTGGGGTCATCTATTTCAAGTTTCCGCTGAAGAGTTTCTCATCGCATCATGAGAGTTAATTTGAGGTCTCTGCAATAAAAACATATTTTTAAAAATACACCTGCTTTTGGGCATTTGCTCCCCCATTATTTTTGGCTTTGTCCAGATTTCTTGAGCAAAAACATTGAAAGACATTCTTTTACGTACTAAAACGGGAAATCTGTATAATCGAGTTTGGTATGTTGATCCGCAAACCCGAAATTCAGAGTTGTTCTGAACAAAACAAATACATATTGCAAGTGTATGACAGTGTACAAGCCGTTTTATGATAAGATGAAACGATACGACATACATATAACACTTTCCCTCTTACTAATACGTGTTTCAGTGGTTTTCTCGATGCACATGGCGACTGCTATTCTATTTTACCTGGCTTGTGAATGAAATAAACTGTCTTTTTCTCGATTGCAGACTGCCATTTGTGATGTTTCTAAAATATTCAACGAGGGACGCGCACACACACACACGCGCGTGTATGTGTGTGTGTGTGTGTGTGTGTGTGTGTGTGTGTGTATAGATAGATAGATGTAGATATAGGCAGATAGAGTGATAGTGTGTTTGTGTAGAAGTGAGAAGTATACATAAAATATATGGATATAGATATATACATTTATTTGAAAAGCAAAAACCTTGTGACGACTCCATTCCAGAAACTGGTTCACCACAAGTAAAGAACGTGAATAGAAAAAAACAGCTACATTAGTTATCAGGATTTAGCTATTGTGTTTTTTTTTTTATTCTGTTGGGGTTCTGTACTTGTAGTGAACCAGTTTCAGGAACGGAGCCGAGTCACAAGGTATGTGCTTTTCATTCGCTGTAGTACCTTGAGGTCATGGGTTTATTTCGATATAAATTTATTTATTTTTTTTGCTAGGTAATGATGCTACTCCAAAATCAAATGAAGTTCATTGAAGTACCTGCCATCTTCTTTGCTCAAAAATTCTGGACAAAACTAAAATTAACGGGGGCACAAACTCTCAAAATCAGGGACGATTTTTAAATATTTCTCTGATTCACTTAAAGGTCAGTAAAACAACTGATTTTACACCACCTTGCACTTGCTGATCAATAAGAATCATGGAACTATAATGTGCGTTATTATTTACTGATTAAGCTCCTGAGTTATTTTTTCAGAGTCAACGATTTTACGAGGGACAGGACAATTAGACAAAACCAGGGACATGCTACAGATTCGTGGACAGTTGAGAGTTATCACAAACATTTTGAACAGTGCATTTTTTTTTCTGTTAACGATATGACAAAGATAAATATCCAGAGTATGTATTTAAAACATGATATAATCAATTTAAGACGCCAAAACAACAATAAACAGGGTTTGCAATAGCATGCAGTTTCTTGTCAACAGGAAGTAGAAAACTCCAATGTATGACATTACTTACTGAATCCTCAGTGATTTACTAAAATACCAACAATTTTAGAAGGGAAAGGGGAAACAAAACAAGGGACATTCTGCAAAATGATGGACAGTTGAGAAATACAATTGAAAATAACGTCTTTGAAAAGTTTAGAGAGCGGACTACCAGTGGACTGGTTAGTCTTCTTCTGACTGATACCTAGTTAGTAGCCCAATGGTGTCCCCATTTTATCTAAAAGTGGCTGCTAATGTAAATAAGAAGGAGCGGATGAAGGCCGTCCTATTTCTTCCTGCTTGTCTCAGTCGCAGTCAAGCATTGCGCCTTGGCGCCGGCTCCCTCCCGCCATCAACAAGCCTTAGGTGTAATGTTACTGTTTGTTATTGTGTTGTTGTTTTTAAAACACTAATAGCCCATTTAACAGGGAGCTAATGCACACTGGGGCGAAGCCTCGGCCTTGTATCACACCCGTTATCAGGCGGATCCCATCTAGGACGCCAAAACAGATATGTTGTTTAATCTTCTCATTAATAGTGCTCATAATGCACTGTGCACAGACTTTACACAAGCCAATGATGACATACAAAAGCCACATCAACAAACGTATCATTTCCCTTGATAAGGTGCAAAGTGATCAAATAGATGTTTAATTGATTAAAGATCCAGAGAAAACCGAAGCATATTTGAGGATGCAAAACTGTCCTAAACATCATCACTGCTGTTACACGCAGCTTCTCAACACTGCCCATGTAGCATATCTGCATGTCTGTTAGAATGTGTTTCACCTGTCATTTGTCACTGTGTCACCTCCTGAGTTTCGGTCTGGCAGTTCCTAAAATAATTTCCCAGGCACAGTGAAAAGCACCCAGCTCCACCCCACCCACTGAGTTTACTGTTATTATTTTCCAGTGAATTTAGGTTCACTTGATCTGTAACTGATAGTTGTAAACTATTTTTGAGGGGTGGGGGTACTGGGCCATAATAATAATGATACTAATAATAATTATTATTATTTACATCCATAATGCAAGTGCCACTTGTGTGTGTGTGTGTGGGGGGGGGGGGGGGGGGGGCAGCTGCTTAATATTGCTAAGGACAGAATCTGAGAGAACAGCTTTTTGGGCATACCATGGTACTTTAATGTCTCTTCATCTGGAAATCCGTGGAGAAGAAGATAATGAATGGATAATACAATGATGTTTCTAAAATATTCAACGAGGGATGTAGATGTCAAATTACAGCATTTAATCACTTTGAACAATTTCATTTCAAAACAGAAGCAAAAAAATCCTGGTTGTTTGGCTGCAAAAAATTCTATCCTGTTCTGTCTTTAAATATTTAAACATAGTTTAACACTATTTTGTAAATAAAACAGTTAAGATGAAATATATAAACCAATACAGGAATGACAAAAACATAGTCTCATCAGTTTTCTTGGATAAAGCCTTTGACACAGTCTCCCACAACAAACTTCTAACTGCTCTCTCAGACCTAAAGATACACCCTTCATGTGTCTCATGGTTCCTTAGTTACATAACAGGTGGTCAGCAGGCAGTTAATTGGCACTAGACCTCTCCAAACTTCTCCCTATTAACTTTAGGGTCTCAGAGGCATCCATGCGTGGCTCTTTTCTCTTCAGTATTTTCAGTAATAACCTCAACTCGGTCACCTCACTTGCCACATTATTCAATATACAGATGATTCAACATTAATATGTGCAACCACTACCATGCAACAACTTCAGGAAAAAACATAACAGGCCTTTACAGAAATTGAAACATGGCTGGTTACCTCCCGACTTAGTCTTAACCCCAAAACACAAAATGTATGATCTTTCAACCTACCAGACCACTAAATTCCCACCTAATAGCAACACAATAATTACACATGAACCATCCACCATATTACTAGAAGTCATTGTGGACGATAAGGTAAGACTTGACTTAAAAACAATTTAAAAAGTCCAGAAAAAAATGGGCATCCTTTACAGAAACCAAACATTTTTAACAGACTCCTCAAGAGCTGCCATAGCCAGAACCCACCTTCTAGCAACTCTATTATACACTTCACCCATCCTTATCAACTTCAAAAAAAAAAAAAAAAACAGATTTAGATAAATTGAATACTTGCTTTAACAAAATAGTCAAATTTGCTACTGGATCATTACACAGGTCACATCACTGTCCAGCTCTCAAAAAAAACCTCTCCTGGCTTGAACTACCTCAGCTTCTTGCATACAACCAATTAATCATGGTCCACAAATTATTCTATAACCCCAAAACCTCCAGCTCTCCAAAGCTTACTACAACCTTACTCTAACACTTGAACACTACGATCATCAAATAAATCTTTACTGTAAGTCTCTAAAACTAACAACACTGCAGGAGACTCCTTATTCTCCTCCTACATCTCAAAACCTGGAACTCCCTCCTCCATAATATTAGAGCCACTGACAACACACACTGGTTTAAAAAAATATTCAAAAAGTATCTGAGAGACACTTGACTCTACTCATGCAACATCCCTGGCTGATCTTCTGTTATCATAAGTACACTCTCTATTAATTATTCAGCCTGTCTCATGGGCAATGATCTTATTTGTATTATGATTTTTCTTTTTATTCTTAAATGTGTGATAAATCTAGAATTATTTCCCCTTTATAAATGTAAATTAACACTCATAGGTTCTATGTTAATAATATCACTATGTTAGGTTCCATATCTGATGTTGTATCTGCTGATAGACTTGCTGTATCTACTGTAACTTATGTTGTATATATTATTTGTCACTCTGTATTTACTGTTACTAATGTTGTATGTACTGTCACTTTTTGTGGAGCTTTTCTCCCTGGGCCACCGCTGAAAATGGGCTCTTCCCAGCTGGATTTTCCCTGTAAACAAATGTAAAATAAAATAAAACAAATAAACAAATAAATAAATACAGTTATACAATTTAAATTAACCAGTAAAACAAAAACATTATACTGGCAGGTAAAAGTATACTGACTGATGAGTTAGAGATGAAAATAAGTTCAAGATGCAAACACAGACCCAGTAAAATGAAAATAAGGTACCGAAAACGACCATCTAAGCCACGATTTTCTTAAGTTTCTCGCATAATATTCTCTTATTGCGGTGCTGTATACCAGATAAAGCACCCCTTGTGAAAACAGAAACTTACAAACATGCATGTGCACACATTTAGCAATGGCAAATTACTCCAGTACAAGTAAATAAAAAAAAAAAGAAGAAAAAGAAAATAGAAAAAAACACCTAGAGCTGGCACCGTTGTTTAACAGTACTGCACAGCTGCAATTTTCATTGCACTAAAACAGCTTCATGTTACCAGTTTCATGTCCTTTTCAAATTATTCCCCGGCAAGTCATGAATGAGCTTGAATGAATTAATTGCATTAATTGAAACATGGATAGAGTGTATATGAGTTACACTCCACATTTAGGAAAAGGGTAGCCAAAAGAAACACTATTGATTCCAAACCAACCTATTTTATTGGGCCTTCGCCATAGGTAAACGACAAAGAATTAAAGCGCTACACTTTTATCACCATACACCAAAATACTAAACTTGCAGCAACCAAACCTTGTAACTCTCACCACTGCAATAAACGAAAATGGATAACATAGGAGAATAAAATCATGTTCACCCACATGACCTTTACCAACAAAACACTATGCACTCAGCATTGCTTACAGAGTAGAACCCAAGTAGAAGCACATGATCTGAAAATCAGTTCCTACTAGATAACACACACACAAGACAAAATAAAAATAAACATGGTGACATTGTCAAGTATACCTCCATCATCCTTTGGATGAGGAGTTAAACCAAGGTCCCCACTGCTTGAGTTGGTGGTACCTCAGGAAGATATAAAAGATCCCATGGTACCTATCAAAAGAGTAGAGGTCCATTAATTAACAGAACATAAAACATCATTTACATATTTACAAAATATACATATTTACAGGTAGATGTTTATGAATTGCAATATACCATCATAATTATCATTCTTCTTCTTCCATACATCACTCCATGCCTTCTTCCACAGCCATAACCTATTTTTTCATAATATATCAGCCAAAATCCATTTCCCATTCAATAAAAATTAGTTCAGTCTTTCATTCTAAATAATCAATATTATGTAAAATACATTCTTATCTACTCTTCTCACACATTCTTTCTTCTTGTTCTTGTAATAGCCATACACAATCATATTCATGCCCATATTATTTACATCAGTAATGTTCTCAAAAATATTCACACAACTTTTGCTAGAGTTTTACTACCCTTTTACATTTCAAGAACACCTACCATATTGTATCCTCCTCCCCACAAGACAAACATATTCTTTCAACTTTCTTCTTATATGGCACATTTTACTTCACTTATTTATTACCAGCCTCCATAGAAAATCCTGACACACTATAATATTAGCACAGCAATTTTTTCTTGTTTTAATGTTTTTTATCACTTCTGGTAAATGTTTCCATGAATTTACATTATAATTATGTTTCTTTGCATTATTACACTACATCCTTCTGTCTTTCACTATATCACCATTTTCTTATTTCTATGTTAATATTTTTTTCTGCATAGTTTTAATTTCTTCTTTTACATATTCTTATCCTCTTTTTCTTATTCTCATTATTTCCCAGAAATACTTATATTTAAACATTCTCACTATTAACTTCTCATTCTCTTCAGTTACCCACTTTAATACTTGTACAAATTTAAAGAGGCAGAATAAACAACTGGGTTTAATATCCCCAATGCCCCTTCATCTTCAGTCATGTACAGCACAACTCTTTTCACTGAGTTTAATCTTGAACTACATATTATAATTTCATAATTTCGTTTTTCATATTTTATCTGGAATCATACAACCATTTGACACATATGCTATTTTTTTCCATTAGAACAGAATTCACCAAATAAGCCTTTTTCTTAAATGCTAATTTATAACTTCCCCATATAAGACACATCTTTCATTCCTTTTATCAAACTCTCCTATTGCCCCATAACTACTTTATTTTCCTCAAATTGTATTCCTAAGATAGTCCATTCATTGAAAAACACACCCCTCCAATGTTGAAAATATCACCAAAACCCTTACTTTTATATTTATTCAGGGTCATTCCCATTACACTGAAGCATCCATTCAGACAATCCAGCACTTCCCTCATCCATATTTTATTCTTAACAACCACTTTTACATCACCTGCTTATGTCAAAACTACTGGAATCACTACTTTCTTTTGCATTACATATTTGGCATCTTTCATTTTATAGGCCTTCTCACTCAGTATTGCATTCATTACTAATGCGAACAACATCCAGTCATGGGTCATCCTTGCCTTATATAACAATTCCTGCCTGTGTCTTCATTCAGCCTTCCATTCACTAGCACTCTTACTCTTGTATTTTGATAAGCTGATGTACACACTCTAATTTTATTACCTGTTCCACACTTATCCATAGCTTCCCACAAAGCATCATGTCCTACTGTATCAAGTGACTTACTAATATCACCTACCATAAGTTTCACATCTTCCCTTTTACTTATATCATCTACAATTTCTCATGCTACTAATAATAATTCCTGACATCCCTTCCTCTTTATACCATATATACTTCCTTCCATTATATCCTTCAGCCTTCCTTTCATTCGCCTTTGTATTATTCTCATAAAAAAATATAATCTGTATTATTTAATGTGATAGAGCTTCAACTTTTTATTTCATTTTTTTCTTCTTTCTTCCATATAAATTTTAATATCCTACTACATACTTCTTCATAAACAAACCCTTCTTTCAGCCATTCAGTCATAAATTTCATAAAGCACTTTCTTTGCCAATCCTTTAATTTCTTGCATATTTCACAACCTATACCATCTGGACCTGCTGTATAGGCTGCTGAGAGGTGACTTGTGCCTGGCTTTCAGGACAGTCTCTGACCCTGCCCTGATGGATATGCTGCATATTTGCAAGTCAAATAACACAAGAGTCACTTGCTCTAGGGATATTAACCTAGCCTGTGACATTAACAGAACATGCTGGAGAGAGAGAGAGAGAGAGAGCGATACATCTCCCAGAGATTGCTGCTACTCTGGAATAAACTTCCAGTTCACATGAAGCAGAGTTCCTCATGGACTTTATTCAAGTGCAACCTGGACAAATGGATGGGAGGCTGCAAATTCACCCTGGGGGTGGCAGTCATGTCCCTCATGGATGGGGTAGTCAGTGTTTATTACAGACTTGCTCTGCAAATTACATCATCTAACCAAGGACAACTGAGGCAACTTGGGATTAACATGGCTGGACTTGTAAGGCTCTAGGACTGCTAGCCTATTAACCTTCTATGAATCTATAAACCTACATATATTTTCTTTTATTAGTACTTAATGAAATTCACTAATAGTAATTTCTTTATCAAATTCTTACTTAACTCTTTCTTGATTATTTTTACTTTCCATTCTCTCTTATTTTCTATTAACTCCTACATATATTTTCAACATGTTGTACTAAAAAACTTATATGATCTTGTGTTGTTCTTACAGCTCCTTTTACATTTTTAATTTCCTCATTTTACTGACAACTTCCTTAACTATCTTACCCACATATAGGTTCATAGGTTCATAGGTTTATACTAGGCTATCTGCCCTAAGGCATTTATAAGCCTAAAAAAAATATTGTGCCCATTAGTTTGTTTTGCCTCTGTCCAGCAGTGACACAGAGATGATTCCCGGGGTAAACCTACGATCTCCCATCCACCGGTCAAGATTTCTCTTGAACAGAGCCAGCGAGGTGCTCTGCCTCACATGGACCAGGGAGTCTCTGAGTGACAAATCTATCCCTCCAGCATGTCTTATTTATATCCGTGCTAAGGTTTAAGTCGCTTGCTCTAGTGGATCTTGTAGATTTGGATTTTTTGAGGTGGAGCATGTCCATTAATTCTGGGTTGGACATGGCCTTGTATGTCAGGCACAGGTCACCTCTGAGCTGGAGTTTCTTCAGTCTGGCAGCATATGACAGATGCAGACACTTTGTCCCTCCCCCCTTGTAAATAATATCTCTACTTGAACAGTTATGTCTTTATGTTTCCATATCATAATGTTCTCTTGTATTCATCTCTAAATACTTCAATATCCTCTTATACATCTTTTCATACTTTACTTTCTCATCCTTTCTTATATCATCCTGCTATGGAAAGAAACACATTTTATACTTCTTTTTAAATTCAATCCACCTTTCAGACCAGTTTTTATAAAAGTCTCTCATAGTTAGATGACCAGTCTATAACTGCAATACTTCCCACTCTCCAAACTCATCCCATAATTTTTCTTTGTTTTTATTTCCTTTCCTGTTTTAATATATTCCCTTTCTTCCATCACCTCCATTCATATTGCTAAATGATCTGAAAAACCTGAGTCTACTGTATCACTATCTGGCATACCTAAATCTTCTGATAGTACACAAATAAACAATTTCAGATCCAACTGCCCCTCATCTATAAATCCATTGAATTTTAATTCACACAACTACCTTACCATATTTTTATCACTTCTGGTATGTATTTACATCTTTCCCTTTCTTTTTACATTTTCCCATTAAGTTTAATTTGAAGTACCCTGCAATAATAACCACCAAATAATCTAATATTTGATGGAAACAGATTCTCTGTTTGCTTGCTGTATAGGCTTATAATGCTATATTTCTATAAACATATTTTCATCACCTCAAATACAACAATTAACCTTTCCATCCCTACTAATGTTGTATCTAATACTCTCTTCTGTAATAATAATAATAATAATAATAATAATAATAATAATAATAATAAAAATATAACTAACAATATCTACGTCACATCTTAGTAATACTATTCACATTTACTGAAAGCACTCTTAAATTGTTCCTTCACAGATCCTCTATTAACCTTTCTTTATAACACTTGGTAAATGCCCCATGTTGAATTTCTTTTCCCAACAACATTTACACTCCCTTCACAAACACCTGACATCACTTTCAACTTCTTCATTTTAAAGACTATTGGTACAGTTACCTTCATCATCCTGAAATATAACATTTTAATCTATACCACCTCAAACTACTTTATCTTCTTTTTCATGAACACCTTTTCCCCATATTGATTACATCTTATTTTGGTAAACTTATTTATCAGATTACCAAAATCCCCATAAAAAGTTTTTGGCTATCCCATGTATGTAATAGTTCCTCTATTAACCTTTACATTATAACACTTGGTAAATGCCCCATGTATGTGATAGTTCCTCTATTAACCTTTACATTATAACACTTGGTAAATGCCCCATGTATGTGATAGTTCCTCTATTAACCTTTACATTATAACACTTGGTAAATGCCCCATGTATGTAATAGTTCCTCTATTAACCTTTACATTATAACACTTGGTAAATGCCCCATGTATGTAATAGTTCCTCTATTAACCTTTACATTATAACACTTGGTAAATGCCCCATGTATGTGATAGTTCCTCTATTAACCTTTACATTATAACACTTGGTAAATGCCCCATGTATGTGATAGTTCCTCTATTAACCTTTACATTATAACACTTGGTAAATGCCCCATGTATGTGATAGTTCCTCTATTAACCTTTACATTATAACACTTGGTAAATGCCCCATGTATGTAATAGTTCCTCTATTAACCTTTACATTATAACACTTGGTAAATGCCCCATGTATGTGATAGTTCCTCTATTAACCTTTACATTATAACACTTGGTAAATGCCCCATGTATGTGATAGTTCCTCTATTAACCTTTACATTATAACACTTGGTAAATGCCCCATGTATGTGATAGTTCCTCTATTAACCTTTACATTATAACACTTGGTAAATGCCCCATGTATGTAATAGTTCCTCTATTAACCTTTACATTATAACACTTGGTAAATGCCCCATGTATGTGATAGTTCCTCTATTAACCTTTACATTATAACACTTGGTAAATGCCCCATGTATGTGATAGTTCCTCTATTAACCTTTACATTATAACACTTGGTAAATGCCCCATGTATGTGATAGTTCCTCTATTAACCTTTACATTATAACACTTGGTAAATGCCCCATGTATGTGATAGTTCCTCTATTAACCTTTACATTATAACACTTGGTAAATGCCCCATGTATGTGATAGTTCCTCTATTAACCTTTACATTATAACACTTGGTAAATGCCCCATGTATGTGATAGTTCCTCTATTAACCTTTACATTATAACACTTGGTAAATGCCCCATGTATGTGATAGTTCCTCTATTAACCTTTACATATATAACACTCGGTAAATGCCCCATTTATGTGATAGTTCCTGTATTGACCTTCACATTATAACACTTGGTAAATGCCCCATGTATGTGATAGTTCCTCTATTAACCTTTACATTATAACACTTGGTAAATGCCCCATGTATGTGATAGTTCCTCTATTAACCTTTACATTATAACACTTGGTAAATGCCCCATGTATGTGATAGTTCCTCTATTAACCTTTACATTATAACACTTGGTAAATGCCCCATGTATGTGATAGTTCCTCTATTAACCTTTACATTATAACACTTGGTAAATGCCCCATGTATGTGATAGTTCCTCTATTAACCTTTACATTATAACACTTGGTAAATGCCCCATGTATGTGATAGTTCCTCTATTAACCTTTACATTATAACACTTGGTAAATGCCCCATGTATGTAATAGTTCCTCTATTAACCTTTACATTATAACACTTGGTAAATGCCCCATGTATGTAATAGTTCCTCTATTAACCTTTACATTATAACACTTGGTAAATGCCCCATGTATGTAATAGTTCCTCTATTAACCTTTACATTATAACACTTGGTAAATGCCCCATGTATGTGATAGTTCCTCTATTAACCTTTACATTATAACACTTGGTAAATGCCCCATGTATGTGATAGTTCCTCTATTAACCTTTACATTATAACACTTGGTAAATGCCCCATGTATGTGATAGTTCCTCTATTAACCTTTACATTATAACACTTGGTAAATGCCCCATGTATGTGATAGTTCCTCTATTAACCTTTACATTATAACACTTGGTAAATGCCCCATGTATGTGATAGTTCCTCTATTAACCTTTACATTATAACACTTGGTAAATGCCCCATGTATGTGATAGTTCCTCTATTAACCTTTACATTATAACACTTGGTAAATGCCCCATGTATGTGATAGTTCCTCTATTAACCTTTACATTATAACACTTGGTAAATGCCCCATGTATGTGATAGTTCCTCTATTAACCTTTACATTATAACACTTGGTAAATGCCCCATGTATGTAATAGTTCCTCTATTAACCTTTACATTATAACACTTGGTAAATGCCCCATGTATGTGATAGTTCCTCTATTAACCTTTACATTATAACACTTGGTAAATGCCCCATGTATGTAATAGTTCCTCTATTAACCTTTACATTATAACACTTGGTAAATGCCCCATGTATGTGATAGTTCCTCTATTAACCTTTACATTATAACACTTGGTAAATGCCCCATGTATGTGATAGTTCCTCTATTAACCTTTACATTATAACACTTGGTAAATGCCCCATGTATGTGATAGTTCCTCTATTAACCTTTACATTATAACACTTGGTAAATGCCCCATGTATGTGATAGTTCCTCTATTAACCTTTACATTATAACACTTGGTAAATGCCCCATGTATGTGATAGTTCCTCTATTAACCTTTACATTATAACACTTGGTAAATGCCCCATGTATGTGATAGTTCCTCTATTAACCTTTACATTATAACACTTGGTAAATGCCCCATGTATGTGATAGTTCCTCTATTAACCTTTACATTATAACACTTGGTAAATGCCCCATGTATGTGATAGTTCCTCTATTAACCTTTACATTATAACACTTGGTAAATGCCCCATGTATGTGATAGTTCCTCTATTAACCTTTACATTATAACACTTGGTAAATGCCCCATGTATGTGATAGTTCCTCTATTAACCTTTACATTATAACACTTGGTAAATGCCCCATGTATGTGATAGTTCCTCTATTAACCTTTACATTATAACACTTGGTAAATGCCCCATGTATGTGATAGTTCCTCTATTAACCTTTACATTATAACACTTGGTAAATGCCCCATGTATGTAATAGTTCCTCTATTAACCTTTACATTATAACACTTGGTAAATGCCCCATGTATGTAATAGTTCCTCTATTAACCTTTACATTATAACACTTGGTAAATGCCCCATGTATGTGATAGTTCCTCTATTAACCTTTACATTATAACACTTGGTAAATGCCCCATGTATGTGATAGTTCCTCTATTAACCTTTACATTATAACACTTGGTAAATGCCCCATGTATGTGATAGTTCCTCTATTAACCTTTACATTATAACACTTGGTAAATGCCCCATGTATGTGATAGTTCCTCTATTAACCTTTACATTATAACACTTGGTAAATGCCCCATGTATGTGATAGTTCCTCTATTAACCTTTACATTATAACACTTGGTAAATGCCCCATGTATGTGATAGTTCCTCTATTAACCTTTACATTATAACACTTGGTAAATGCCCCATGTATGTAATAGTTCCTCTATTAACCTTTACATTATAACACTTGGTAAATGCCCCATGTATGTGATAGTTCCTCTATTAACCTTTACATTATAACACTTGGTAAATGCCCCATGTATGTAATAGTTCCTCTATTAACCTTTACATTATAACACTTGGTAAATGCCCCATGTATGTGATAGTTCCTCTATTAACCTTTACATTATAACACTTGGTAAATGCCCCATGTATGTAATAGTTCCTCTATTAACCTTTACATTATAACACTTGGTAAATGCCCCATGTATGTAATAGTTCCTCTATTAACCTTTACATTATAACACTTGGTAAATGCCCCATGTATGTGATAGTTCCTCTATTAACCTTTACATTATAACACTTGGTAAATGCCCCATGTATGTGATAGTTCCTCTATTAACCTTTACATTATAACACTTGGTAAATGCCCCATGTATGTGATAGTTCCTCTATTAACCTTTACATTATAACACTTGGTAAATGCCCCATGTATGTGATAGTTCCTCTATTAACCTTTACATTATAACACTTGGTAAATGCCCCATGTATGTAATAGTTCCTCTATTAACCTTTACATTATAACACTTGGTAAATGCCCCATGTATGTGATAGTTCCTCTATTAACCTTTACATTATAACACTTGGTAAATGCCCCATGTATGTAATAGTTCCTCTATTAACCTTTACATTATAACACTTGGTAAATGCCCCATGTATGTAATAGTTCCTCTATTAACCTTTACATTATAACACTTGGTAAATGCCCCATGTATGTGATAGTTCCTCTATTAACCTTTACATTATAACACTTGGTAAATGCCCCATGTATGTAATAGTTCCTCTATTAACCTTTACATTATAACACTTGGTAAATGCCCCATGTATGTAATAGTTCCTCTATTAACCTTTACATTATAACACTTGGTAAATGCCCCATGTATGTGATAGTTCCTCTATTAACCTTTACATTATAACACTTGGTAAATGCCCCATGTATGTGATAGTTCCTCTATTAACCTTTACATTATAACACTTGGTAAATGCCCCATGTATGTGATAGTTCCTCTATTAACCTTTACATTATAACACTTGGTAAATGCCCCATGTATGTAATAGTTCCTCTATTAACCTTTACATTATAACACTTGGTAAATGCCCCATGTATGTAATAGTTCCTCTATTAACCTTTACATTATAACACTTGGTAAATGCCCCATGTATGTAATAGTTCCTCTATTAACCTTTACATTATAACACTTGGTAAATGCCCCATGTATGTAATAGTTCCTCTATTAACCTTTACATTATAACACTTGGTAAATGCCCCATGTATGTGATAGTTCCTCTATTAACCTTTACATTATAACACTTGGTAAATGCCCCATGTATGTGATAGTTCCTCTATTAACCTTTACATTATAACACTTGGTAAATGCCCCATGTATGTGATAGTTCCTCTATTAACCTTTACATTATAACACTTGGTAAATGCCCCATGTATGTAATAGTTCCTCTATTAACCTTTACATTATAACACTTGGTAAATGCCCCATGTATGTGATAGTTCCTCTATTAACCTTTACATTATAACACTTGGTAAATGCCCCATGTATGTGATAGTTCCTCTATTAACCTTTACATTATAACACTTGGTAAATGCCCCATGTATGTGATAGTTCCTCTATTAACCTTTACATTATAACACTTGGTAAATGCCCATGTATGGAATAGTTCCTCTATTAACCTTTACATTATAACACTTGGTAAATGCCCCATGTATGTGATAGTTCCTCTATTAACCTTTACATTATAACACTTGGTAAATGCCCCATGTATGTAATAGTTCCTCTATTAACCTTTACATTATAACACTTGGTAAATGCCCCATGTATGTAATAGTTCCTCTATTAACCTTTACATTATAACACTTGGTAAATGCCCCATGTATGTGATAGTTCCTCTATTAACCTTTACATTATAACACTTGGTAAATGCCCCATGTATGTGATAGTTCCTCTATTAACCTTTACATTATAACACTTGGTAAATGCCCCATGTATGTAATAGTTCCTCTATTAACCTTTACATTATAACACTTGGTAAATGCCCCATGTATGTAATAGTTCCTCTATTAACCTTTACATTATAACACTTGGTAAATGCCCCATGTATGTGATAGTTCCTCTATTAACCTTTACATTATAACACTTGGTAAATGCCCCATGTATGTGATAGTTCCTCTATTAACCTTTACATTATAACACTTGGTAAATGCCCCATGTATGTAATAGTTCCTCTATTAACCTTTACATTATAACACTTGGTAAATGCCCCATGTATGTAATAGTTCCTCTATTAACCTTTACATTATAACACTTGGTAAATGCCCCATGTATGTGATAGTTCCTCTATTAACCTTTACATTATAACACTTGGTAAATGCCCCATGTATGTGATAGTTCCTCTATTAACCTTTACATTATAACACTTGGTAAATGCCCCATGTATGTAATAGTTCCTCTATTAACCTTTACATTATAACACTTGGTAAATGCCCCATGTATGTGATAGTTCCTCTATTAACCTTTACATTATAACACTTGGTAAATGCCCCATGTATGTGATAGTTCCTCTATTAACCTTTACATTATAACACTTGGTAAATGCCCCATGTATGTGATAGTTCCTCTATTAACCTTTACATTATAACACTTGGTAAATGCCCCATGTATGTGATAGTTCCTCTATTAACCTTTACATTATAACACTTGGTAAATGCCCCATGTATGTGATAGTTCCTCTATTAACCTTTACATTATAACACTTGGTAAATGCCCCATGTATGTGATAGTTCCTCTATTAACCTTTACATTATAACACTTGGTAAATGCCCCATGTATGTGATAGTTCCTCTATTAACCTTTACATTATAACACTTGGTAAATGCCCCATGTATGTGATAGTTCCTCTATTAACCTTTACATATATAACACTCGGTAAATGCCCCACGTATGTGATAGTTCCTGTATTGACCTTTACATTATAACACTTGGTAAATGCCCCATGTATGTGATAGTTCCTCTATTAACCTTTACATTATAACACTTGGTAAATGCCCCATGTATGTGATAGTTCCTCTATTAACCTTTACATTATAACACTTGGTAAATGCCCCATGTATGTAATAGTTCCTCTATTAACCTTTACATTATAACACTTGGTAAATGCCCCATGTATGTGATAGTTCCTCTATTAACCTTTACATTATAACACTTGGTAAATGCCCCATGTATGTGATAGTTCCTCTATTAACCTTTACATTATAACACTTGGTAAATGCTTTGTCACATCTTCTTCATATTTTAAGATAACATCCTCTTCCAACTCTCATTCCAAATACCTCTTTCATCTTTAACTTTCACAATATCAGACATTGAATAGCACATAAATGAAAAAGAACTTTTAATACTTTTAACTTAATGCCATCAGTACAAAATGTTTTTTTTAATCAAGTCCTTTGCCTGGAAAATATAATCTCAGTCTAAGGGTAACAATCCTTTTTTCACAATTAAACAAACATCTTTCCATTAAGTCTTCATTCTCATATGTTAAGTCACAAAATGTCTTTTTTCCCAAGTGAATCAGGTATCTAATGTCTTTTGCTTCAAAACCAAAGGTAACACTAAATCATCCCACATTTATTTATTTATTTATTTATTTATTGCCATTTGTTAACCATGTTTGTCCAGCTGGGCCAGCGACCCATTTTCAGTGGAGAACCAAGGAGAAAAGCTACAGTTACAACCAGTTTACAGTAAATAGATAATAAGTTAACAATATATATAAAAAAAAAAAAAACAGTATATAGACATTCAGTTAACAATACGTAAACAAATTCAGTTTATAATACATAAGAGTTCATTTTACAAATCAAATATGAAGAAACTCACAGTGTAGAATAAGCGAGTAATTAAGTAATGTAAATCATAAAAAGAAATATAAAATAAAATAAAGCTATTTTTGTCATACTACATGTTCAGAGACATAGTATTGTCAGATCTATTGATAATAGTTTGAGGAGAGGAGTAACTGAGATGTGAGAGATGAGAATGCATGTATAGAATGCATGTATAAGGTGGAAAAATGGGGTAGGAGATCGGTTAAAATTAAAAGACAAGAGGGAAAAAGAAATTGGAAGAGATACGGTTAAAGGATAGTAGTGGAGTTATGTAGGGTCATGACATGTACACATTTTGGAGTTAAGTAAGTGAATTCTGAGTTCCTTTTTAAAGTGTATAGGGTAGGTAATGGAGCGTATGTGTTTTGGAAGTTTGTTCCATGCTTGAGATACAGAGGACTTGTGTAGTAGTTTACCAACAGTTTTCTTAGGTTGATCGATGTCTAGGAGTTCCTGGTTTGAGGTGCGGAGTGTGCGAGTGGGAATATAGGTGGATACTAAGGAGGAGAGAGCAGGGCAGGAGGATGTTTTATATAGTATGGAGTGTGTGATTTGAAATTGGGATAGAAGGAGTTGTTGTGGAAGTTCAAGCCATTGTAGAGAGTTGAGTGGAAGGCAATGATCTGAGTTATAAGGGGAGTTTGTGACAAATTTTGCTATTTTGTGGTATGTTTGTTGGAGTCTGGCCAGGGTAGTGAACTGTATGCTAGTTAGGACTGGAGCGGCATAGAGAAGGGAGGGGAAGAGAAGACCCTGTGCCAGGAAGAGTCTAGCATTAGAAGTCAAGAATTTTCAGTTGTGATAAAGCAAACCCGATTTTTGGTGATTTTCTTTATACCTTGCAGGGTATGCAAGTTAAATTTAAGTTCATCATCTATGATGGTACCTAGAAGCTTTGTGTGGGAGTCAGGTTGTATGTTGGTGTTGTTGGAGGATGTGATGGCAAAGGTAGATTTAATGTGACAGAAAGAATGAGGAAGGAATAGCAAGAATTTTTTTGGAAGGTTTAGGATGAGTAAATTTTCAAACAGCCACTTTTCAATAGATAGAAAAGTGTTCTGGGTAAGAGTGTGAAGGTCAGAGATGTTATTGGAAGTGCAGATAAGAGCTGAGTCATCAGTGTATTGAATTAGAGCTGATTGTTTGCAGGCAGGATGAAGTTCATTAGTAAAGATGTTAAACAGGAGGGGACCCAAAATGGAACAATGGGGTACCCTAGTGGACACTGGAAGGTAAAGTGAACAGGAGGTGAGCCATCTAACAGACTGCTGTCTATTAGACAGGTAGCTAGAGAAAAAGGCTAGGGTGGAAGTAGATAAATTGAGGTTAGTGAGTTTAGATAAAGAATGAAAGACACTGTGGAATACTTTGGAGAGGTCAAGGAAAAGACAGGATACAAGGTGGTTGTTGCCACAGGCCTCAGCTACAGTATGAGTAAATGATAGGAGGGCTGTGTCAGTGCTGTGGTAGGGGTGGAAGCCATGTTGAGTTGGTGTGAGAAGCTTCTGCTGAAGGAGACAGTTTAGGAGCTGAGTATGTATACATTTTTCAAGTAATTTGGAGAGAGGATGGCAATTGGACTAAAGTTAGATGGTCAGTGAAGTTTCCCCATTTATGAAGGGGGTGGTGAAGCAGGAGTTCCGAATCTCTGGCACTGCTGCTTCCAGAATAGCTCTACTGATTAATAGTGATGCTGCGTAGGCTATGGATTCAGTGGCTAGTTTGAGGAACGTGGGTGGGAGATCATCTGAGGAGGGAGAGCAGGGTTTAAGCTTCAGTAGGAGTGATTTAATGTAGGAAGCAGCAACTGGTTGAAGGGTTTAAGCTTCAGTAGGAGTGATTTAATGTAGGAAGCAGCAACTGGTTGAAAGGTGAAGAGGCTATTGTTGTGAGGGTTGGGAGGGGAAGAGGGGTTATATGTGTTGGGGTTAGAGGTTGCAAGTCTCAGGACAGTGCCAATGAAGTGTCTATTGAGAAGGGTAGTAGTTTCTAGAGGAGTGTTGTTTGGAAAAGGGGAGGGGTTGGAAGGGCTTCCAGGACTGAGGAGTTTATTTAAGGTAGTCCAGAATTTTCATGGATTGGTTTTGCTGTTAATCTGTGGAGAGTTAAAATAAGATTTTTCATCCCTGGTGACATGTTTTTTGACAAAGTTATGAAGTTCTTTATACTTTCATAACAGGGAAGGTTCTTTGGTCTTAATCTAGACTTTACAAGTACTGTCACATTTATGCATGAGGGATTTGGTTTCCTTAGAAAGACAGGGAGCAAAATTGGATTTAGTTCTAATTCTCATGGTAGGGGCAAGGGAGTTCAAGGTATGTAGGAATATTTTATTAAATTTAAGCATTGCTTCATTCAGCTGGATCTGTTTGAGGATGGACCAGTCAATACTAGAGAGAACTGAATTGAATTGGATGGTATTAAAGTTGTAGAGTTTATGGCAGTCTCTATAAGAGTGTGGTTTAGGTACTTTGGTAGATTGCCATAGGATGTAAGTAGGAATATGGTCACTTAATGAGTTTGGTAAGGTAGTTGGACTGACTGTGGTAAAGGTAAGGAGAGTTTGTGAGGATCCAGTCTATAGTAGAGTTGGAAAAATAGGTGGTGTGCAGGCGAGTGGGGGATGTTATCAGTTGGTGGAAACCATGTAGGTTGATGCTAAGTTGAGAAGAGTCAGTAGTAAGTTTGGTCCAGTTGATGTCATCACCTAGGATGAGGGTTTCGTATGGTTTAGTGTGTGAGAACCAGGATAGGATAGATTCCAAGGTTGGAATATTCTTTCTTGGGGGGATATATATGGAGGCAATGACTCATTTCTTGTGAGGGTTTAGATGGCAATTTAGGATGATAAGTTCAGATGGGTGGAAGTCTGGAGTTGGGATTGTGATAGGTGAAAGATTAAGGGTATTAGAATATAGGATGGCAATGCCACCACATTTTTGTAATTCTTTCAGAGCAGTAGATATTATACCTGGGTGGTAGTATTTCTTTGTTTGTTATGTTAGGCTTTAGCCAAGTTTCAGATAAGGCTGGGATGTGCAGGGTGGTTTGGGCAATCCAGGAATGCAGCTCAGTGATTTTGTTAGTGAGGGTTTGAATATTTAGGGAATATATAGAAAGGTTTTTGTGTAGTGAGATTTGGTAGCAGGGAGGATGAGGGGGTGAGATAGGTGGGGAGATGGGAGGTGGAGGAGGGGATGTGGGATGTGGGGTTATGGGAAGGGTAGGGAGGCCTGGATTTGGGTGGATGTCACCAGCTAGAAGTAATTTACTAGGAACTGAAGTTAACTTAGTTTGAAACAGGAGATAGTAGTGTAGTTTTGATTTGGTTTTATAGGAGAGGGGGTAGTTCTTTAATATAGTTAGTTTATAAAAGCAGTTAATGGTGAAGATGAAGAGGGATGGGGACATTAAGAAGAAGTGAGCTGGAGGTGGTGATATGGGGATACATGTGGTAGGAGAGTATGTGAGATGTTGGGAAAGGTTGGTGTGATAGGAGGTTAGGGCAGAGAGGAGTGTCAGAATTGGTAAGGTAAAGTATAAAAGTAGCATGATAGGTTAGGTGGGGATTAAGGGTGAGGGGTGTGTGGAAGGGCTGGTCAGAGAAGCAGGAAGTAGAGTTTGAGTGATTGAAATGGACAGGAAGGGGAGGGAGTGGAAAGAATAAAAGTAATTGATGTGGGGATAGGAGGGAATGGGGGTAGGGGTGTAAAGTATTATTTCTTCTTTCTTATCTGAACAAACCCTTTTTTTCTTTTTAATAAAGTTTACAGTACCTTTTGTTCTTTTCCAGATTGCATCCTGCCTATAACTTTCTGTCCATCTAACTCAATATTCATTTCTTTACTGCCCAACTCATTGTTCATTCCAAAAATCTTTTCCATCATATCTGACCATGAAATCTTAGAGTCTTCTACAGGATTACCTTTGTTCAGTAAATCAACCAATTTTTCATCATGCAAACCTCCAGAAGCAGTTTCAGTTATAATAGCGTCCTCAAAATCAAAAGGTTTAAAGTCAGCTAAACTCTGACTATTTGTACTATCCACTTGCTTTTCAACACTTTTCTGTCTGACTGACAGAACCACACTGCTATCACCAATAAAACAACTTTCTTTTCACTGGATTACTACACAGCTTCCCCTAGCTGCCTCTCTGCTAGGAACAAAAGCAGAAAGTGCAGCAGAAACAAAAAGAACAGGGGTAGTTCCCAATGCCCTGTCCAAATTTCCCCTAGTAGTATAAATACCAGCTTAGATCTCCACTGAAAAGAGGCCACTAACCTAGTGGAACTAACACAGTCAACAAAGGATGGATGGATAAATGTATATATAAATAATTTAAAATAAAATAAATTACTAAATTACTATCCAAATAAGTGCATCTACCTCCACAACAGCATTGAGATCAGTTACAATGCACAACTTACCTAAGTTACCACACATATTTCCATTCCTGCTGAGTTATTTAAGAGATTATTCACAGCCCTATTGCTACTGCCTATTACTTTCTCTAACCCAGAACTTCAAGCACTTATCTGTGATTTCTCATATGAAAAAATAACCTTTATGCAAATGCTTACCCTAAAATACTAGTGAACTCACTGTTTGAATTAACATTTTTGAACTTAAACTTTCATTATTTAATACTAAGCTTTTACTCTTTCCTTTAATCTTGCTATGACCTGTATGATTAGTGGTATTACTCATCAAATTCTCCTCTAGATTCGATATGCATTTACTTTTTTTCTGCTATATTACTTCCTGTACATACACTGTCATGACTAATATTTTAACCTAAGCTACTCCAGTACTACACCCCCTCGTTAGTCAGGTCTGACCATAAGCTAATCACCCTTAACATCCACATCCTACCCCCACCCCCCAGTAAGGAAACCTCCATAAAAACTTCTCCAAAGCCAACTTCATGCTACTCAAGTCAGAAGTGACAAACTTCATGACACCCATGCAGACGGGAACTGAAAGTTCGACTGCTGAATCCTACACTAAGGCACTGTATGAGCACATCCACTCGTGCATGAATCGTGCCAACCCAAATAGAACCAAGATGTTCTCCTCCAAAAAAAGGAAGCCAGTCTGGTGGTCCCCTGCCATAAACAAACTATACAACAAAAGGAAGAAACTGTTGCAGAAAAGAGGAAAATCCCAGGATGCAAAAATCTCCCTTACCAGCCTCAGTAAGAAACTGAGATCCCTCATAAAATCCTCCAAAACTAGTTACGAAAATAAAATGGCTAAAGATTCCAAAGACAACCACAAGGCATTCTATAACTATGTCAAGAATCTAAATGGCAATGCTCAGATCTGCTCTGAGTTAAAACAGAATGGCATTAAATGTACTGATCCCAAGGATATTGCCAATATCCTGGCAGATCGATTCAGTGCCAACTTCACCCCCCTCTCACCCCCTAAATGGCCCATCTCAATACCAGAAGATTGCCAAATTCTGGTAATAACGACCACACAGGTAAAAAACACACTCTCCAAAGCTAAGAATTCAGCATCCATGGGACCAGATGACATCCCGGGCTGTATACGACAAGAACTACAATATGAACTGGTACCTTACCTAAGTGTCATGTTTAATCATAGCCTCACCTCAGGTTTTGTGCCCACTGAGTGGCATAGAGCTACAGTTATCCCACTCCACAAGGGGGGATCCACCTTGGATCCCGGAAACTACCGTCCCATCAGTCTGATGAGCCATATCTGCAAGACCATGGACTGTATTATCATGGAACTTATAAACAAAGACATTGGCAACCTTCAACCACTGGACCCAACCCAGTTTGGGTTCGTGAAGGGCTGATCTTGTCTCCTGAACTTGATTGACTTCTTCGAATCAGTCTCCAGAGCCATGGACAAGGGTAAGGTGGTCCACACAGCCTATCTAGACCTCGCCAAGGCCTTTAACACCATCCCCCACTCTGGAATCATAGATAAACTTACTAAGCTGGGCATTAATCCCTACATCACCCAATGGGTTGCTAACTGGCTTACTGACAGAACCCACACTGTAAAAGTAGCCGACTCCAAATCCAGCTCCAGACAAGTGACAAGTGGAGTACCTCAAGGTTCAGTCCTGGGACCGCTCTTGTTTGGCATCTACTTCTCTGAAGTACAGGCCAACACTAAGGGACTCTGGCAAACAAAGTCTGCAGATGACTGCAAACTGGGAGCCATTATTGAATCCCCAAATGATGTGGATACTCTACAAAAGGGCCTTACAGAAACAGATGCTTGGTGCCAGAGCCATGGGCTCAAGCTCAATGCCAAGAAATGTATAGTTATCCCCTATGGGAAAAAAACATGTACCTGTGAATTACCACATAGGTGGCAGTACACTAAACACCGAAAGTGTGATAAGAGACTTAGGGACACAGGTGGGCAGTGGTCTCACCTTCAATGACCACATTGCCACAACAGTCAGGAAATCCTTCTATGTGGCACACCTCATCACTAAGGGCTTTTCATCCAGAAAAAAAAGGAAGTCATTGTCCCACTGTACTCATCCTTCATTAGACCCATTATAGAATACAACACCCCATTTGGTATGTACCTCTCAAGACATCTGCAACAACTGGAAAGGCTGCAGAAATACCTCACTAAAAGAATCACAGGCCTAAAGTAGATGCCCTACATTGACCGCCTTAAAAAATCCAGCTATACTCTGTCGCATATCGTCTACACAGAGGCAATCTCTGCTTAACATACAAGGCCATGTCAAACATAGATCTGTTGGACATGCTACACTTAAAGAAATCCCAATCCCTCAGAGCCACATGCTCCAGGGATCTAAACCCTGTCATCACAATAAACAAAACATGCTGGAGGGATAGGTTCCTGACCCAGAGACTCCCCAGACTCTGGAATAGACTGCCCATACATGTCAAGCAGAGTGTCTCTTTTGGCTCTCTTCAAAAGGAATCTTGACGATTGGATGGAAGAAAGGAAATTCACCCCGGGGATCACGTCAGTCGCCCTGCTAGACAGGGGTCCAGGGAAGTAAATAGTGTGGGAAGAAATAGCCAGGGAATTGTTATGGCTAGGCTTGCATAGGTCCTAGGGCTGATAGCCTAGTACCAACCTATGAACCTATGAATCTACAGTAATGAACATGTCCAAGTGTGTTACTGATTTTCAAAACAAACTAAATGGCATAGAATTCCAAACACAAAACTTGAAGAATGACAATTCTACAGACCAGAAGAAGGAGATCACTCAGACAAACTGTAGTTTAGCACTTTTGTTCTATTTAATCAAGACAGAACTTCTTCAGAACATCAGAACATACAAAATCTAACAACCATCTGGTTTAAAAATCATTCCAAAATGTCATGCAATCTGTGTTAAACCAAACAACATTAAAACATTCACTTCCTTATTATATCACATCCAGTCACTGTGTGCATATGTTAAAGATATGAACTGTTCACTTCCTTAGTACAGTGTAACCAATCAATGTTTAAAAAATTCCTTAGTTCAGTGTAACCAATCAACATTTAAAAAATACTCAGCTAGAATGCCATGAGTTGTACTGGCAAATCAGTCTTGTAGCTGACAAACATCCCAGTTTAAATGATAGCATAAATATCAAATGTTTTTTGTCTGCACAAAAGCTGTTAACTTTACAAGTGTAAAAGTTAATTTGAGCAATTCATGATAAGTACTTTGATTTAGCTAGTTTGTATTCTTTATACATGTGTTTTACTATTGGTTGATCTAACCAAGGAAGTCATTTTTTAAAGGTTGATTGGTTACACTGAAATAAGGAAGTGAACAGTTCATATGTCTGAAGAAGTTCTGTCTTGATTAAATAGAATGAAAGAGCTAAACTACAATTTGTGTCCCAGTGGTCTCCTGTTATGGATTTTTGTGACTGTCTTAGTTTCATATTCTGTTCCTTCAAACGCATTAGATATTGTAGTTAGTTTTCTACCAAGAATATATCAAATCTGCCATAAAGTCCATGATTGTTACAGGGTTTCTGAAGCCTATCAAAGGCAACATCACTATATATGATACATTTTGTATTAAAGCACTCATAATTTGCTTTATTTCATTTGTCTCATTTGTCTCATAATGACAATTGCATTTATCCTTAACTCTTGTATATCACCTGATAGATTAATCTATAAATATTATGCATTCTTGTTACTTTTAATATTAAATGCTTGTAATTCAGTGTTGACAATACAAAATTTGTAATACAATGTTTGCATTTTTTTCTAGTTTCCTTATAAAAATGTGTCTGTTTCTAGTATGGATAACATGGTTAATAAAACATAAACAACATGAATAAATTAATAATGTGCGCTATTTTTAAAACTGAAGATAATACATTTTTCAGTCTGGCTGTAAATTCTGGTTTCATTTATATATTTACCTTCTTTACATAGAAGTCAGTAATAGCCATCTACCATGCATTCAAGCATAGAATAATTTATTTGACCCATTTTTCTGGATAGGCAGAAAATTAAACAACCATCCAGACACCTGCCCTGTCACCCTTTTGTTCTCCATTAGTTCTGGTAGCGGCATCTAGTCACATTCTAATATCTGTGGCTATGAGGTGAGCCATAAATGTTAACTGCTGCTTTCAAATAAGAGTGTACCTGGGAATGAGACATTACTGTAGTATTGCTTTGCAGACATTGATATGATAGGATCTGATCAAGTAGTTCCCATTACTGCACCTTCATATAAGATGACAGTGATTAATAAAGTCATAACCTAGCTCTTGATTATGAAATATGTCTGAATTTTCGATGTGTGTGGTTGTCGTGTTTGCACTAATCTTTCAGTCTTTTTTTCATCTCATAACTATCTGAAAACTGTTATGTGTATTGCCATGTATTTTTATTTATGACATAGGTTGTTTGTCTATAAGAGTTCTTTCTCAGGGTCCTCTCTGAAAATGAGCTCTGCCCAGTATGGCAAACCCAGTAAAACAACATAAGTATCTACTAATATAAATTGTTAATGGTGCCCAATAGCAGGCTTAGAGAAGAATCGGTCATATTCTGATAGAAGCTTAGCTGCTTTAAAGTCCACAGAATCCAAGTGAGCGTAATCTTTCAGTAAACGCATGAAATCAATAGCATGCAGAATGAAAACACAAAGTGTGTGTGTGTGTGTGTGTGTGTGTGTGTGTGTGTGTGTGTGTGTGTGTGTGTGTGTGTGTGTGTGTGTGTGTGTGTGTGTGTGTGTGTGTGATGGGGGAGAGTTAATGGTTGGAACAGATTTCCTGAAAGGTAGTGTTAAAACAGTAAATGACTTCAAACATCCATGTAACAGAAATAAATACATTTATGACAGAAGGGAAAATCAACTGCTGGTGAATTTACAGTTAATCCCATATATCCCAGATTGTTACCTCTAGAATCAGGGACAAAGCAAAAAACAATGTGCAAAAAATATAAATTAAGGACACTTTTTAAGTATTGCTCATTTTCAGTTAAGATTGTACATTGCAGTGAAATGCATTTTCAGAAGAATAAGAAATTGTTAGTTGTAATGTCTAGCACTATTTGCCTAGCATAATCATCACTGTTCTGTAACAGAATCAGAAATTTTAAGAGGTACAGACTACAAATTTGAGCCAAGTATGGGAACCTCTCTGATTACCAGGGGCAGCTGACAGGTATAATTAATCCAGTAGGTAAGGAATTGTCAGGCCAGGTGGGTCAAACAACCAGACCTCATCTACCATCATAATCTAAAAGGTTTTTGGTTAAATTCAGTCACTTGCCATGTGCTGCACTCCTGATCATACCATCTAATTTGCCACAGATGTAAAGGCTGCGTATCGTCAACATCAATAACAGTGGTGAGCAGTACCCCTTATGAAATGATCCTCATTGTACAATACAAAAACAAAAAAGTCTTCAATGGTAAAAAACATGCTTTTTTACAGCATACTGTATTTATATCTGAGAGCACCATACATTAATAACACGTTGACTATATGGGAAAAAAGGAATAACGTGCGCAGCTACTTTCTAAACAAAGATGAATTTCCATAAATCAGTATTTCTGGAGAGGTATGCTCAACAGAAAACAAGAACACAGTAGTTTTTATAGCATGTGAATTATATATACTCTGATTAAAGAGAAAAGCTTGTACTGCAGCAACTGGAAAGACCCCAAAAGTACCTCACCAAGAGGATCAAGGGACTCAAACAGATGCCCTACGCAGTTAGGCTAAAGAAACTCCAGCTCTACTCGGTTGCTTACCGCCTACTCAGAGGCAATCTGTGCCTGATGTATAAAACCATGTCCAACCCAGAATTTATGGACATGCTCCACCTCAGGAAATCCAAATCCCTTAGAGCTACATGCTCCAGGGACTTAAACCTCAGCACAGTAATAAATAGGACATGCTGGAGGGACAGATTCATATCCCAGAGGCTCCCCTCACTCTGGAACAAAATCCCAATCCATGTTAGGCAGAGCCCCTCAATGACCCTCTACAAGAGAAATCTTGACGAGTGGATGGGACATCATAGGTTTACCCCTGGGATCTCTTCTGTGTCCCTACTAGACAGAGGCACAGTAAACTAACCTTAAAAGGGCTATATTCTGTGACCTACTATACAGAGGCACAGTCAACTAATCTAAAAGGGTGGCGAAAGCCAAACACACTTTGGTTAGGCTTATAAATGCCCTAGGGCAGATAGCCTAGTATCAACCTATGAACCTATGAACATCCTGAATTAGGTGTTATTGGCAGAAACTTCTTTTACAGGGCAAACCAGCAGTGATGGTGCAGAGAATAAAACAAGAGTCAGTGTTTACTTCTTTTTTCTAGCATAATCATTGATGTCCACTGTATCTTTTAAGTAACATAAAAATACCACATTTCATGCGTTTATAAAATACACAGAAGGCTGAACAATCAAGTCTACTGTGAAGGGTTATTCCTTGTTTTTACACAATCAGACATAGTGGATTTTAGGAGTTCATTTTATAAAACACACTGTTTACATAACGTCAACATCTATTACATTTGATTTATTGCTGGGGTTGAGTAGTTGCATCAAGGCACCATTCACAATTTGCAGTATTTATTTCTGGTTGCATTTTAATGTGAGACTTGTAAGAACAAAAAAAGAACATGTTACTTTACAGGTACTTTAGACTGTCCATTACAATGTACTTAGCTGGAGGTATGTTTTTCTTTCTCTTGACAGTTACTGTGGCAGTTTTAACACATCACTCATGAGTTCACATGGTTATATAGTACTCTGAGGTATTACAATCCATACCCTTAAGCTAGTTGCTTATTCTTTCTATAAAAAAAAATTTAGTTTAAGATAGTTGTTTGCCTTTCTCTATAACATTTTAATGGTTTACTTCCTGTATTTGTACAAATATCCTATTGTATCAATATAAAATCACTGGTTGACTATGTAGGTCTTCCATTGGCTCCTATATCCCTGCAATGCCTAAATGTGGCTTACTCATTTGCTCTACTTTCTTGTGCTATGTGAAATATTGTATACATTCACTTTTATATGCAGATGAAGGAATTAATAGGGATAAATGTTATACCCACAATCAAGAGATTAGTTTAAGTTCCTTTTTTAACATTAAAAAAAGAACATAAATGTTTGTAAATATGTTCATGCCCCACCATTTTCCCTACTGGGTGAACCTTAACCTTGTATGCATCACATTTGCAGTTTGTGAGCATTACCCCTAAATCCATAGCTCCTATATCTGATGCATAACTAAGGATATGTGCCTCAAACAGTCCAACCTGTTTTAACCCCAAATTGTGTGACCACAAGGCTGAAAGTCTATAGCTTGTCACCATACCATTTCTATTAAGCAGGATGCTGTATAAATAAATAAGAACAACATGCATGTAACATTAGTATTGCATACATTGTCACTTGTGTCACATGAATCTGTATAGAATAGACACTGATTAAAATTTTAATGAATGAAAGCTATGTGCGTATTCAAAACAAATTCATAACCTTTGCTCTGTTTTATTTAATACTGATGACTAGGCAGAGACCACTGAAAGATGATTATCTTTCCAAGGTTTTGGAAGATTCACATAGATGATATAGCATATGAGCTTTTAACAAGCTTTATCCCGTGGTACTGAACTTGGTTACCGAAGTCTCCATTTTGCTAATGTGTGACTCTTAGCAAGTCGCTTACTTAGACAATGGTCCCTCAATCTCTGAAAAGAATGAAATTAAAAAGTTAAGTTTTCATATGGCTGGGAAACATTTACCAAAGACACCAAACAAAACTGCCTTTTTTAATCAATGGGTGCCATGAGATATTTACCATCCCCCTGTTCTTCTCAGGCAGATGGCACATCAGTTTAACATCTCACTTAAGGGGCAGCACTGCAGAGTTGCAGCACTTCCATCATTCCAAACTGGAATAGCAGTCTAAGTGCTTGATGCAGGACCAGAACTCACAGCCTTCTGATCTTCCCAGCACTGAAGTATTCAGCCTGTAGAATTACTGATCTTATGCATGAATTTTTAGCTGATAGGGTGGTGTGTCTGATAACTTGCCTTACATACACTGCATTCTGCTTCTGGCATTGTCAACAGCCTAATCTGTCACCATTATACTCTGCCACAAAGCTTTATAAAGAACCTTGTGTATGATATATGGAAAACAAAGGAAACATTATTGAAAGGGTGTAGTTAGAGTGCAGATAGTTCAAGTATGGTGTTGGGGATTTGGAGGACAGTTTTGGAGGCACTCAGGCAGAGATGGGCAATATGACTTATGTAACACATGGATTCATAGGACAAGCATACGTATGTATTGCCAGCATAAGATAATGCTTTTAGCAAATATAGTCTGACTGATTTCTGCAGATACCACCCTGCAACTCCACCCTATTTGCTGCAGTTAGGACCCCAAAACTGCATTCAAAATGCAGGAGCTAGCATCCTGCAGCAGCACTGATGCTGGTTGTATTCAACCCCCTCCCAGTACATGAAATAATTTATAGTTTTGTACTGTATTTCACATTGAGACGTTCCTGTTAACTACCTATAATCCATATCAGGCAGGAGACCAGATAATATACAGAGTTGCTGGATTATCATTACGAGATATGGCCCATCTGAAGTCCTATGTAATCTATTTGCTTTACGCTTTTTCACTGGTTACATACCTGAAGCCTAATAAAGAGTCATTGTATTGTTGTTATACAACGGTAGCTCAGCCATGCACCCTGGTAACTGTAGGCCTACTAGTCTTACTAGCCTCATACATAAAGCTATGGAAAGTATTAATCTCAGACTGCATTAAGACAGACATTAAAAATCTCTTAACAATGGATCCCAAATAATTCAGCTTTGTCAAAGAAAGGTCCTACCTATTTAACCTCATTAATTTATTTGAAAAAGTCACTGAAACAATGCATAGTGGGTACACAATACATACAGCATATCTGGACCTGGTTAAGGATGCTGACATTATTCCTCATGCAGGTATTACTGACAAAGACTTGTAAGTCTTAATATAAATCCTTATGTTGCATGGTGAATAGCTATCTGGTTGTCTCCCTGTGGTTAGCATTGCGGTGTCACCTCTGAAAGCAAAAATGTTACCAGTTGTATAGTGTAGGTCTCATTGTGGGGTCCTTTCCTCTTATCTGTTTCTGAGACCTTCAGACCAGTACTCCTGCCCTATGGTTATCTAAGTTTGTAGATGTCTGTAAACTGGGTGTTGTTATTCAGTCTTTCACTGACTCACAGTTGCTCCAGTATTGGTTAGACCATGTTATCAAATGGGCAATGGTCTCAAAATTGAATGTGAAAAAAATGTAGAACAGGTAATTTTGGTAAACAAAACATTTTCACATACCACATAGGTGACACACCCTTCCAATTAGCCACTTCCTCAAAGGATCTAGGCACTCTGATTGATACTTCATTATCTTTTGACCAGGATGTCTCCACAGTAGTTCAAAAAGCCTCCAATCTGGCTCATCTAATTTCCAAAAGCACCTGTGCTAGCTCCAAAAAAGTTTTCATTCTCCTTGGGATCTCATGAGACCCATTACTGAATATAATGTCCCTTTAAGCATGCATTTGTCTAAACATATTACTCAACTTGAGAGAATTCAGGGTTTACAACTAAAAAGAAAAGTGACCTCAAAAGTCTTAGTTATCAGAACAGACTGGCAACCATCTCTCCATACTAAGTCGCATATAGACTCCTCCATGGAGATCTGTGTCTAGACTTTCAAACCATAAAAATCTTACCCTCTTTGACATTTTGTTCCTTCACAGAACAAATGATTTCTCTAGTACCCAATAAAAGGAACTACACCTTCCTCAACACATTACTGAGGCACGTTGGCATAGAATTCATGCTCTAGTATATCCTCTTTCTCTGGAACAAACCTCAACCATATGAGCAGAGTAGCACCCTTGCCACAATCAAGTTAAACATAGATAACTGGATGGGCAGCCTCAATTTTTCCCCTGCTTTATTGTGTCTTACCGTACCTGAGGCTAGAGGGGAGTTTTAAACAGAGTTTTTATTTTATTTACTTTTTTGGGCTCCACTTGTACTGAAAATAGTTGTATTCAGTCCAGTCACTTGTCAGAATTCATGCTGGAAGCCTTTTCTCTCTGCTCTTTCTACTAGCCTTCCTCCCTGTACTATCTCAAGCCTCAGCAGAGCATTCTGGATGCAGATTGACTGACACCTTATACAGGGTTAAGATCACTTTCTTGCCCTCAGAGTCCATTCTCCTAGCTATATAACCCAGCGTCCTGACTGGCCTTTGCTGCTGCCCACTGGCTTTGCTCTTAGCATCCCATTTCCTTCAGAAACAGTGATCTAAACATCATTTCCTGGTCCACTGCCTGTGATTTGTCTCCTTTCCAGCTCTTGCACAGTTCATAGATTGCCATTTTCAAATGTAGTATCTTATCATTGTCATGAATTCACCTTAGCTGTTAGTCTAGACATCTATTCTACTGATGGACACCTCCATCTCCCGCAGCACTTCCCAGTTTGGCATTTCCCACAGACTTCTCACTTAGATTTATGTCTGACACATGGGCATTGAAGAGTGAGTGATGTAAGTCTTCTGCTATGTAAATGTGTTCTCTAGTCCCCTTGAATATACAAACCCTTCATTTATTTCTTTAGCTAGTTATTTTTTGCTTACTACTTGTTAATTGTGTCAGTGAATTGATCTAAGTTGATCCTTTTTAGCTGTAATCTGATCTTGAAACATCAAACAATACCTCTGCAGCATCATAATACAGTAGCTGGAGCAATTCAATATGTATAGTTTAATACAAACAGTCTTGTGTCTCAAAACCAGTATCATAAGTGCACAGAAATCAATTATTGTTATTCAGTACATACTAAATTCTGCAACAGCATTTATAATACTGCTACAGTTTGTTGCTGTTGTTATTCGCAATACTAAAATAAATAAGTAATTTAGTTTCCATAATGTCCCTTATTTTGATGTGGAAAATGAACCTTGGCTGATGTACTTTTAATTGGTGTAGACTCCTAGCTGATTTTTCATGGTCCATCATTACCATTGTCTGTGGATAGTGTATGTAGATGTTTCCGAAAAACTGAGATACAAATACAGCTTTAGACGCAGTTGCCATTGGTTTGTGTTTGATTGCTTAATAATGTTGTTAAATCATTTAAAGTATTTTGAATTTTTGTTCAAAGATACAAGTACCTTTTTTATTAATTTCTCCAAGACTTTTGGGTTTCTAAATACCATGACAGGAATCAACTCCATTCCTATGTCAAAGCATGATTAAAGTTCATGAAATTAGTATTGTTCAGTCTTTGATGCTAGCCAGAAGCTCTTTTCACAGCACCTGCAATGTGTCCAGTAATGACTCCCTTTGCAGTTCGTATGGAGTTACACGTATTAGTAACATATCTAAGCATTATTGTAAATTCTTTTTATAAGACCCTTTGCTCCTACTACTACTGGAACTATCTTGGTATCCTCCTTACACATTGCCCTCATTTCTGCCAGCAAATCCTGGTATTTTATGACTTAGTGTCTCTCTGTACGTAAGACACTATAGTCACTGGGTGTAGCAATTTTAATGATCAATGCTACTTTGCCTTCTTTTCATGGACTACTATAAATGGTTTTCTTGCATCTATTTTTTGAACTGTTGGTAATGGATGATCCAATGTGATATAAACTTCATCATTTTCTATGATGCTTTGTGGCTCATGTTTCCAGTGTTTTTCAGCTACTTCAATATTATTATGTTTGCACAATCCCAAATGCAACAGTCTTGCCACATTATTATGCCTTTCAGTATACAGTTCTTCTGCCATTAGTATATCACAGCCAGCAACAAGATGTGTGACTGTTTAATAATTCTGTTTTACAGAACCTATATTTATCTGTTTCTCCCATATCTTCAAAGGACTTTAAAACCAATGTGTATGTTGTCCACTATCTTGGGCTGCCAATATTAACCTTTTGTCTTCTGGTTTAAATTCACCTCTTCTTAACCATTCCTGCATTCGATCCTAATCAACATGAGGTTGTCCCAAGCGTTTTCTATATTTGCAACTATATTTATGCATTTTCCATATTTCTTGCCTTCTCGTCTGATTATTCACTTTATACTCTTTCTTTTGTTATTTTGGCACAGTCATTTGCTGCCTGATTTTTTTTTATCTGCTTCTGGTTTGATTTCCATTCCTGCTTGATGCTGATATGCTTCTGCTAAATTAAGCAGGGAAGTCATCTTAGACTTATTCTCCTCATGTTTCAAAACTTTCACTATGCTTGAGTCTTGTGAGGTCAGCAGACATGTATGTAGTCCCATGATTGCAGATCTATATGTGTAATCAATTTCAAGGAGGCCCATACCTCCTTTAGAATGGGGAATATATAATCTTGGTATGCAATGTTTTTTATAAATCATACGATGAGCATGAAGCACCCTCCTTTTTTCCTGTCCAACCTATACAACACTTTTTGGGGTCAGTCAATCACTTTAAAACTGTAAATTAGGACAAGAAGGACAGATAGATTTATAGCTTGGACTTTGTTACTAGATGTCAATGCTGTTTTCAGTATTAATTTAAGTCTTCTAAAATATTCCTTACTGAGTTTTATTCACATTTGTTCTTGTTTTACTGCTGATCCTTTATGAATTCCCAAATATTTATAGACTCCCTCTTGTTCAAGTTCTTTTATATCACATTCTTGTCCCAAACTGATGCTTTCTTGACGCTGCAATGTTCCTGCTTTAAATGTTGCTTTTGCACATTTATCAAGACCAAATGACTTTCTTATATCATCTTAAAAAGTTTTGACCACTTGCAGTTGTGCTTTCAGTTCCTCATCTGATGAACTAAACAGTTTTAAATCATTGACAAAAAGAATATGAGAGCCAACTTGTAGCCATGACCTAATCTGTTAAGTAGACAACTTAATAGGTTAAGGGCAAGACAGAATAGCAGTGGTGACAGAGAGTCACCCTGGAATATTCCTCTTTGAATTTTTATCCCTGGAATAATAATGTTTCCTTTATCATGGCTTAACTGGAAAGAAGTTTGCCACTGTTTCATAATCACTGTAATGTAGTCGATCAGTGTAGGGTAACTTTTATACATTTTTAACCACTCTTTTATCCATGAATGTGGGATACTGTCAAATGCTTTTTTGTAGTCTATCCATGCCATGCTTAGATCCTTCCCCTTTTTACAGTTTTCCATTATGACTTTATTTAACAACAAATGAGCCTTTGCTCCATATGACTTTCTTTTATTACCCTTTTGTTCTTTTGCCATGATTGAATTTTCTTCTAAGTGACTATAAACTGTCAGCACCAATTTCAGCGTATAGTTTATATGTTATCAGAAGGCAAGTTATTGGTCTATAGTTTTTAGGATAGCTTACAGGTTCACTCTTAAGTAGGAGTATTGTTTTTCCTGTTGTTAACCAGGCTGGTGTTTGTTTGAGGTGCGCATATAAATACTTCTTACTCATGGCTAAATTTTCATGTAAAGATGTTAATACTTTTAGCCAGAAGTTAGGTACTGCATCTGGGCCTGGGGCTTTTCCACTTAAGAGCTTTTCTTAACTTTGTTTCAATCTCTCGGTCTGCTACGTCATCCCATTTCATATCCTGTACATTTCAGCTTCTTATTCTTTCTTTTACTTCTTCTATCCATTTAGCATCTTTGTTATGTTCAACAGGATTTTCATGATATTTCTCCAAAATGTATCTGTTTGTTCTTTTATTGGTGGTGTTTCAGTTCCTTTTACCTTGTTTTCCAATTATCTATAAACTTTTTTAGGTCATCAATAAATTGCTTAGTTTTGTACTTTTCCTTTATATTTATCTGCATATCTTCTAAGTTTTTCTGTTAGTGATGATATTTTTAGTTTATTTGCGATACTGAATGATAGATCCTGTCTGTTCTGATACTGCACATTGCTTTTATCACGTCTGTCTTTCTGAGTATTTTTGTTGCTCTTCTATAGTCTTCTGACGGTGATACTTCTTATTTTAATTACTTTATAGTTTTCTGAATTTAATACCTCCATTATGGCATTCAGTTCCTCCCCTTCCTTTCCCTTACTACCCTGTGTTTTTGTGGTAAGACTTTATCTGTTATTAATTTAGCTGTACAGTAATATATCCTGTTTACATCTGTTATATTGCATGAATCTCTATGGGCAGTCCTAATTACGGTGTTCATTTGTTTTATCAAACTTCTAACTTTTTGGGTTTCATTGACTTTCTGTAGTCTATTTCTTACATTGATCTTAATATGCCTGTTCATCTCTATTAAACCAAGCAACTATTCTACATTTTCTTCTACACTGAGAGTGCATTCTTTGCTCTCCATTTCCTGTGGGCATTCTATAGAATGTTCCACAGTATCATCCTGTGTCATCCTTTGCTCTTTCATATAGGAACTCACTGACCTATCACTCCACAACATTGACTGCCTCAGAGTTGTCACAGTTTCCTGTTTCTCTCCTTGCTGTGCAACTCCAAGTGAACATTTGTACTGGTTTCCTATGGAAGGCTCCAATGTATCTTCATATGGCAACTGATAAGATGTTTCTCACTACACTGGTTTTTCCTTAATTTGGGGAACCATTGCTTTATCCTGCTGTGGTGTTTCCTGAGTTAGATTTTTTTACACTAAGTCCTTCACTTTGCAGTTACCCCATAACCTCGTTTTTTATTTCTTTAACTTCTCTATTACTAATCCTCTTTTCTACTTTTCCTCTTTGTTTTCTTATTTTTTTGTATTGTAAAACTTTCCATGTCTGGATGCCTTTGTCTGTATTTCTCTTCAAATATCTTCACCTTCTTTTTGTATTGATTAGTTTTGCTTTCGCCTTTGCATATAATACACCATATTAAATCTCTTTTTCATTCCAATGTCAATATTTCTTCTTCAGATGTCTCATGATCTTCCTGTTTCTCCATATTTTGGGGACTTGTTCCATCATGCTGTGATGTAACCTGTGTTAGACTTTCTACACTAAATCCTTCACTTTGCAAGTATTCCATAACTTCAACTTCTATCGTTGTTGTTCTTGTTGTTGTTGTTATTATTATTATTATTATTCTTAGAATTGTTTTATTGAAATTGGCTTTGTGGCTATGTCTCTCTTTGGTTCTGTCACACACTGAGCTGTCCAGGGTGCTGAAGTTAGAATTAGTGTTGTATTTTACTTAAAAACTAAAAAGTGACAAAAAGAAATAAGAATGCTTTTTAGTCAGGTTTCTTGATGGACTGAGCTGTCCAGGGTGCTGAGTACTCTCTGTTGAATAATGATTCCTTCCCAGTGGGTGTAGGTGTTGCCTGCATTGCTGACTTCCCATCCACATTCCTAAATGGCTCAGTCGATAAATATTTAGGGTAATACAAACTAAAAAATAATAAGTAAAAATATAAGTAAAAAAGATTTTTTAATGAAAAAATGCTTTTTATTCAGTCACTCTAAAAAGTAAAAAATAAGGAAGACGACTGAAAACTTTGCAAAAGAAACACAAACAAGCTAATTTCAGAAAAACATTTGAGGATGGTTTTGTTGATTCCTGCTACTTCCTCTGGTACATCAGTACCAGAATTAGCAAAACCAACCTCAAATGTTTCTGAAATTAGCTTGTCTGTGTTGCTTTTGCAAAGTTTTCAACCTTCCTCCTTATTTTTGTTTTACTTTTTAGAGTGACTGAATAAAAAGCAATCTTTATAAAAATCATTTTTTACTTATTATTTTAACTTCTATTTTACTAATCTTCTCATCTACTTTCCTTCATTGTGATCTTATTTTTTATTGTGTAATTTTCCAAGTCTGGATGCCTTTGCCTATATTTCTCTTTGAATATCTTTGGGGGTGCCTTTTTTGTATTAATTAAACTGGCTTTCTCCTTTGCATGAATAATGCACTATTTCAGGTCTTTCCCATGTCCATATTTTTTTTATACCTTTCAAAAGTTTCTAGATTTTGTTCCTTATATTTTTGCACTTCCTCAGATGCTTCTTTTTCCAAATGGATCAAGGTTTCTTGGTCTATATAATGTTTTTCCTAAATCTGTTGTATTAATGAACACTAATTTTTATTTGAAGCTGTTAACAGTTTTTCTTGTGGGAGTATTTTTCTTTCCTCTAATTTCTCTCTTAACCTTTTTGTATATCTTCTGTTTGTAAAGTATGGGCTTCTTACATAATAGTAACAATACATAATTTCTTTCTTATCCTCAAAAGTCCACCCTATCGTCTTTATGGCTCTTTTTTGGCCTATCAGTTTTTGTGATTTTTGTGGACTGATACTTTCTACAATTGGGGGGGGGGCATCTTCCCACTGGGCATGTTCTAACCCCATTGTAGGAATGTTGCCATGTCTTGAGAATTGGATACTGCCATTTTCTCCAGTCCTAGTACCAGTGTGCCTACCAGAACTGGACACTTTTTTATCCTTGGTCTTGTGCACCCAGCTATTTTTTTTATTTTTTAAACTACTTCTGTCCATGATATATGCTCTGTAAAATACAGTCTATATATCAGTGTCATCTTTGTAAGATTTTCTGAAAAACAGGGCCCACCTCATGAAGGTACTCACTAAGACTTGAGGATGAATTAAATTCCAGAATTACTACTCTCCATTGCTTGCTGACTTATCATCTCTCCATTCAGACCCCGATGGTGATGATGATGTCTATACAAGACTTAAAACAGCACTTGTATCCACCAAAGGAAGAGGAAATAAATTAAGAAAATGGTAACTAAGTGCTAGGGTTGTATATATGTATCAGCTTGTCCAAAGATATAAGCATCTTTAGTTTGGCAATGATGAATTGTAAAAGACTTAAGAGTTTCAGCACTTGTATTCACCTAAGGAAGAGGAAATAAAAAAATATAATAGGAATAATAATAATAATAACAGCAGTATGTACTAGGGGAGCAATATTTTAGTAAGAGTGGAGCTGTAGGAACTTTCATATTTTATTCATTTGAAAAGCAACACATCTTCTGCTTCCACACAAATCATAGACAGACTTCTTCCAAGCCTGTTTGGTTTTACAGAAATTACTAAATGTAAAGCCTACAAATAGGTCACATGGTATACAAAGTCACCAACACAGACAATGATATAAAATCCCTTTTAAAGATCTTTTAGGAACATTAAACAGCTTAAAATACCTAAAAATATGAGCACATTAAATAATAGTATTGGAATCAGTACTTATGCTAAGGATAATATGGGCAGGATTCTTTTGTTCTTCTTTGCTTTTATTGAAATCAATCTCAGTCTCTTATTTGTACCTGCTGTTAGCTTGATGCAGCAAATCCCTAAGGTGTGCTTAGTGTATGTTTGAGAGCAAGTATATGTGTCTAAGAACAATATGCTGAAATTACTACATTATTGTAGTAGCCATTTTTCCCCACCTTTCTCACCATCAGGAATCAGAGATGTGGACAGAAAGTGTTTCCGTTTTTGGGGAAAGGGTGTAGAGACATCTTGTACATGAAAGCTCAAGGTCATCATTTGGTCAATGCTGGCAAATAAGTATTTTGGCTTGGAGGCAGTGTGTGTGTTTACCACCCATAGGTGGAAATAACAAAATGTTACCGCACTTCATACACTTTTCATCCTTTTCTCAGTAAGTTATTAGCATTCAGAAAACAGATATTATTTTGGGGGACATGTAATACATGATAGCAAAGGGTAGTTAAGGTTGATATGGTTTGCTGGAGGGGCAGTATCTATCAAAGAGAAAGGTTAAGATTATTATTATATTTTCTAACAATTTCACAGTCAGAGGTAGTGTAACATCTCAGAAGAGACACAATACACTGGAATAGTGTGCATATTCTGTACCCAGACTGGTTATTAATAATAATAATAATAATAATAATTTAAATATATTATTGTTATTATGATTATTGTTAGAGGCTGGCATTCATTTCAGTGAATGCTGGCAATGTCAATTCCTGTTTGGCTGAAACTTTCTTTTATTTGCTTAATTAATCATCTCCAGACTTTCAGACTTGGTTATTTCTAACATAGCTACTGCTCTGACTGCCTGCTCAGGTTTGACTCTTATTGGACTCTAAGAGCCAAGCCAGACCCTAGGCTCTGGCTTGGCTATTTTTCAAAATTCCTAGGCCTGCCAACCTTTATAAGCAACTTAATAGATAATTTAAAAATAATAGGCAACAATTATTTTAGATATCAAATTTTAAATTTTCTTACTGTGAACGGCCACGATACACCAGAGCAGAAGTTCTGCTCTAAAGTGTAAGTTAAACCAGTATTAATAAATAAGAAAAAATAAGAAGATATCCTGTGGAGACTTTAAGATGTGCCTTCATACTCCATAGTAAAATATTCTCTGACTCCAATGTAATGCCACCTCTGAGAAAGGGCAAACTGATATGTTCCCTTCCTGTGGTGGTTTGACCTCAAAAACAGAACATTTTATACACCTAGGAGACTTTTCTCCTCACATTAAGGAGTAAATGGAGGTGTGTTCTCTGCAAAATTTGGGAAACTATATATTGTGTTGTTATTTGTAAATAATTCATATTACTTATGGTATTTGGAATACAAATGTAACAGAGAGGAAAATAAAAGTGAAAAGTATTAACAATTTAGCTCACATTACTATGGCTTATTAATTTCGTCTGTACTCTGTTATGATTTATTGAAGCACATTTCCATTTGGCTGGCATTTACCTAACATACAGTGCAAAAAAAACAGACTTAACATATTCTATTTTAATATTTATCACTATGTTTTGTGGGATTTGCGAGGTATATTAGTTTCCTGTCACATCCAAGAAACATGACATACATGACTTGGTGTTCTTTTAAACAGTCTTTAGGTAGGTAGGTAGGTATGTGTGTGCGTGTGCGTGTGCGTGTGCGTGTGTGTGTGTTTTTGTGTGTGTGTGTGTGTGTGTGTGTGTGTGTGTGTGTGTGTGTGTGTGTGTGTGTGCATGCATGCGCGTGTGTCCCATGCAACAAACTGGTGCTCGATTCAGGATTAGTTTCTCTCACTGAGTGCTAGTGTAAGGTCAGGCTTCCCTGTAGTGTTTAGTGGATTAAGGAGGAAATCAGGGAGTGAATGAATGAGTGAATGAATGAATGAATGAATGAATGAATGAATGAATGAATGAAAGAATGAAGGTTTTAATATTTTCTTCTTCTTCTTCTTTAGCATATTAAATACAAAGTAGTTTTGGTTTGGTCACTTTCAGTTCAAGAAATGTGAATTAGTGAGTAGTAGAACTGTCTTTGTGGTTAGAGTTTTACCTTATGAGAAAAGTAAGCAGTTACCCATGGACAGAAAGGCATTAATGGTTGCTGTGACACCCCTGCACTGGCTCAGTAATCAAGGAGTACCAGTCTTCACCACTAACACCAGTGAGGGATGTGCACATTGGGAGAGGATGACAAGTACACACACAGTAAAGTACAATTCCCCTTAACAGCACACAGAGATCACAGTCAGTCTGGTGCTGGATTCTCCCTCTCTCTCCAGATCCTGAATGAGACTCCCCACTGGCACAGCTATAGGGTTGAGATCTCAGCTGAGCAGTCAAGCCAAAACCTCCAGCACCCTCTCTGTCCAACCAATGATTCATCTCCCTGCCCAAGTAGCTGACACACACACACTTTGAAATTTGATTTATATGAAAACACACACACACTCCTGGGGAAGGCTAGCACAGGTTCACTAGCTATGCTCCCTTCTGCCCAGACTATACAGTAGTACCAGCTGCCATCAATCCCTCATTATCAGCTACTATAAGGCCCTTCCAAAAGGTTGACCAATTCTACTGTGTAATGTTACTATTATCCAAATGGTAAGCATGTCCAAGACTTGAAGGCTATTTTGAGTGGCCTGTACTGTGTTACTAAATACATATGCAAGTACTCTAAGAGCTTAAATATCTCTAACAAACCAGCCACAATTAAAATGTTTAAATATATTTAATAATAAATAATAACAGAACAATACTCAATAACTCAAAACAGTGACAACAGAGTTCAGAATCACAGGAAAAAATTTAAAACAACATTTCAGGACAGTCTCACATAAATACAGAACACATATAGACTAATCTTACTATATTCCTATCTATCTCTAAGAGAAATCACTGTAATCTAGTACATGCTATTAGCAAAGCAAATGATGCTGAATGGATGTTTCTATGTCCAGAGACAAATACAACATGCATGGACTTTCTCCATGAGATAGTTCTAAAATTAATAATACACATTACTGCTGGGTAAGCTAGATGACATCACTATTTGATACCTGCCTCTAGTTCCCAGGCTAAACAGAAACCAACAGAATTTAACATGTCTCTATGAAAAATACTTATCTCTTAGAAGTTGACACTTATCTCTTAGAACCTTGCCTGAAACTGGAAGTTGCAAAACAATTAACACTTTTACATTTTAAACCTAGTAATTATTTCTGTCTTAAGACAATAGAAAGAAACTCTAGCTGTAGACATTCTGTCTTCTTGCTGAAACTGAGAGATAGTCTCAGGAACACCAAGCAAGTATCACCACAATGTAATAAAACATACAGTTTATTCCAGAAAAACGAGCGCTTTCGCATACACACAAGTATGCTTCTTCAGGTTACAATTTGAATGAAAAAATTCAAGCATTCTTATAGCAGTACCAATTTCATAATCAAATCATTAAAAGGGCTTAATTTCCCGCTCTTTCTAGAATAATTAAACAATTAATATATGTATATAGTGGTTGTTTCCTTAAAAACATGGCCACACTTTTAAAAATATATTCAGTTAATAATAAAACAATATGACTATATTAAATCCATTATTTAAGCATGAGCTTCTTACTAAAACAGATCAAATAGAGTTACACAAATGTGAATATAAAATGTGAATATAAAATGCATTAACTAATGTATGGATTGTCAATTCTGTTTACTTGTTAACTCTTAACGATTAACTTATGTGAAACTGAGAGATAACACAATCATAAACAGTTTCAGCTTATTTTCTTGAGGGATTGCAAGTTAACTCTGTATGTTCCAGCTTCTTACTATCAAAACATACATTTGCATAGGCATATAGTTTATATACATTTATGTTCTTTTCCAGCTGGGCACACTGTGGTTACAGTCTTGAAGCTCAATACAGAGCATACAGTTTTCTTGCATTTGTAGGACAAGCATACAAATCATATTATTATTCACAAATGACATAGGATTATTTAGAAAATTCCAGCTAGCTGGGCTGGCAGCGTTTACAATCCCCCCTCCCCCATGAGAACTCAAGCTAGTTTTTCAAGTGATCCTTGAGAAACATTGCTTGAGAGGGTTAATCCTATCTGGGAATACCTTACCCCATTCGCTGTCTTGACAGCCCATCTGCGTTGGCATTGCTAACCACACTGTGGTGCTGCAATGACATATCCTATGCTTGCAACCCTAGGCTCCACCTTAGTAACTTGGCATTTTTCTAGCTGGCTTGATGTAGCCATGTTAAGGGATTGTGTTCTGTAACTACAGTGAATTTACCTCCATACAGATAAGGCTGAAGTTTCTGCGGTGCCCACAGATAGCTAGACATTCCTTTTCTACAGCTGCATAGCATTCCTCCCTGGGTTAAAGCCTATGACTGAGATAAACCACTGGATGCTCTTCTCCCTCTGAAGAAGTCTGGCTAAGTACAGACCCTACCCCATGGTTTGAAGCATCCACCTGCACAACAAATTATTTGCTATAATCTGGACTGGCTAACACATGGAGTCCTCCCAAAGCATCTTTAAGCTTCTGAAATGCCTGCTCACATGCTGGGGTCCACATTACCTTATCTGGCCTGTTTCTCCTTGTCAGGCCTGTGAGGGAAGCAGCTATGGTACTATAACTGGGAACAAACTTTCTGTAGTACCCTGCTGTCCCTAAAAATGCCCTCACCTTCTTTTTGGTAACAGGTGCAGGCAATGGCTTCCACTTTGGTCAGTTTTGGCCTGAACTTACCACTCCCCACTCTATGTTCCAGGTAGGAGACCTCTGCCATACCCACCTGACATTTGCTGGGCTTAATGGTCAACACTGCCCTCTGTAGTCTGCCTAGCACCTCCCTGACATGCCGAAGGGGCTCTTGCCAGGAATGGCTGTAGATGGCAACATCATCTAGGTAAGGAAGGGCAAAAATCTTCTGCTCCTGCCAGGATATGATCTACCAGCCTCTGTAAAATCGCTGGGGCATTTTTCATCCCAAAGGGCATCTTTGTGAACTCATACAATCTAAAAGGAGTCACAAAGGCTGACCTCTCTCTCTAGCACTGGGAGTCAAGGGCACCTGCCAGTAACCATTAGTAAGATCAATGGTAGTAATTTACTTAGCTGCACCCAGCTGCTTTAGGGCTACATCTGACCTAGGCATGGGGTATGCATCTGACTCTGTGTAATTATTTAATTTCCTGTACTCCACACAGAACCTGATGCTGCCATCCTTCTTTGATACCAGTACCACTGGGGAGGTCCAGGGACTTCTGGACTCCTGAATTACCCCTAGTTCCAAAATTTGCTGTATCTCCTCTCTCAGAGTCTGTTTGACTTTCTTAGGCACCCTATAAAGGGCCTGTTAAATAGACCTTTAGGGTCCTGTATCCACATGGTGTTGCACCAGGTGGGTGCACCCTGGTTTGCCAGTTGATCATATCCCCAAACTCCTGTAACACTGTTCTGATTTCTCAAACCTAGGTAGAATATAGCTGCTGGGACATTACTACCCCTTCCATTGAGGTGTCAGTCTGAGCTTCACTGAGCAGCTCAGTCACCAGATCCCCCTCAGACTCCTCCTGCAATCCACTGCAAATACTCAGTGCAAGGTCCTCCCTATCAGAGTAAGGTTTCATCATGTTAACATGGTACAATTTGTGCTCCTGCCTCCTGCATAGCAGTTCTACCATGTAGTTAACATCACTGACCTTCCTTACCACCTTGTAGGGAACCTCCCAAGCTGCCTGCAGCTTGTTGTATATGACGGGAATGAGAACCATTACCTGCTTCCCTACAGCACGCCCTAGCTTGAGCATTCCTGTCATACCAGACCTTTTTCTGTTGTTGGGCTTCTGCCAGGATCCCCTGGCCCAAGCCCATGAGTTCCCTGCACCTTGTCCTGAGGTTTAGGACATATGCCAAAACAGACTCCTTGTAGAACTCACACTCACCCTCCCACTCATCTCGAAATAAATCTAGAGGTCCCCTCACCTTATGCCCATACAACAACACAAGGGTGAAAAACCTGTGGATTCCTGGGGAACATCTCTGTAAACAAACAACAGATGGGGCAAATATCTGTCCCAATCCCTCTTAAACTGGTCTGCAAATGCCTGTAGCATCATCTTGAGTAAAGAGTTTAACCTGTCAACAGGACCATTAGTCTGGGGATGGTAGGGAGTGGTCTTTAGGTGCTTCACCCCACAGTACTTCCATAGACAAGTCAGCAGGTCTGACATGATATTGGCATCTCTATCAGTCAGGATTTCTTTTGGGAAACCTACTCTGCTGAAAATCTCTAACAAAGCATTTGCCACCTTTTATAGGTTCATAGGTTGGTACTAGACTATCGGCCCTAGGGCCTATAGAAACCTAGCCATAACAGTTCCCTGGCTATTTTTCCCACACTATTTACTTCCCTGGACCCCTGTCTAGCAGGGTGACTGACGTGATCCCCAGGGTGAATTTCCTTTCTCTCATCCAATCGTCAAGGTTCATTTTGAAGAGGGCCAAAGAGGCGCTCTGCTTGACATGTATGGGCAGTCTATTCCAGAGTCTGGGGAGTTTCTGGGTCAAGAACCTATCCCTCCAGTATGTTTTGTTTATTGTGATGACAAGGTTTAGATCCCTGGAGCATGTGGCTCTGAGGGATTGTGATTTCTTTAAGTGTAGCATGTCCAACAGCTTTGGGTTTGACATGGCCTTGTATGTTAAGCAGAGACCGCCTTTGAGTAGACGATATGCAACAGAGTACAGCTGGAGTTTTTTAAGGTGGTCAGCGTAGGGCATCTGCTTTAGGCCTGTGATTCTTTTAGTGAGGTATTTCTGTGGCCTTTCTAGTTGTTGCAGATGTCTTGAGAGGTACATACCAAACAGGGTGTTGTATTCTATAATGGGTCTAATGAGAGATGAGTACAATAGGACAATGACCTCCTTTTTCCTTGATGAAAAGCTCTTAGTGATGAGATGTGCCACATTGAAGGATTTTCTGACTGTTGTGGTGATGTGGTTATCGAAGGTGAGACCACTGTCCACCTGTATCCCTAAGTCTCTTATCACACTTTCAGTGTTTAGTGTACTACCACATATGTGGTAATTCATGGGTACATGTTTTTTCCCAAAGGGGATAACTATACATTTGTTGGCAATGAGCTTGAGCCCATGGCTCTGGCACCAAGCATCTGTTTCTGTAAGGCCCTTTTGTAGAGTATCCACATCATTTGGGGATTCAGTAATGGCTCCCAGTTTGCAGCCATCTGCAAACTTTGTTAGCCACAGTCCCTTAGTGTTGGCCTGTACTTCAGAGAAGTAGATGCCAAACAAGAGCAGTCCCAGGAATGAACCCTGAGGTACTCCACTTGTCACTTGTCTGGGAGCTGGATTTGGAGTCGGCTACTTTTACAGTGTGGGTTCTGTCAATAAACCAGTTGGCAACCCATCGAGTGACGTAGGGATTAATGCCCAGCTTAGTAAGTCTATCTATGATTCCAGAGTGGGGGATGGTGTCAAAGGCCTTGGCAAGGTCCAGATAGGCTGTGTGGACTGCCTTACCCTCATCCACGGCTCTGGAGACTGGTTCGAAGAAGTCAATCACATTCAGGAGGCAAGATCAGCCCTTCACGAACCCAGACTGGGTGGGGTCCAGTGTTTGAAGGTTGCCAATGTCTTTGTTTATAAGTTCCATGATAATACGTTCCATGGCCTTGCAGATCAGGCTCAACAGACTGATGGGGTGGTAGTTCCCGGGATCCAAGGTGGATTCCCCCCTTGTGGTGTGGGATAACTGTAGCTGTGCATCACTCAGTGGGCATGAAGCCTGAGGCGAGGCTATGACTAAACATGACACTTAGGTGAGGTGCCTGTTCATTTTGTAGTTCATGTAATACACAGCCCGGTATCTCATCTGGTCCCATGGATGCTGTATTCTTAGCTTTGGAGAGTGCATTTTTTACCTGTGTGGCTGTTATTACCAGAATTTGGCAATCTTCCAGTATTGAGATGGGCCATTTAGGGGTAGGAGGGGGTGAAGTTGGCACTGAATTGATCTGCCAGGATATTGGCAATATCCTTGGGATCAGTATATTTAATGCCACTCTGTTGTAGCTCAGAGCAGATCTGAGCATTGCCATATCAATTCTTATAGGTTCATAGGTTCATAGGTTCATACTAGGCTATCTGCCCTGTGGCAATTATAAGCCTAGCCCGATTCTGTATGGCTTACGCCACCCCTTGATTTGAGTATACTGTGCCCTTTTTAAGGTTTAGTTTACTGTGCCTCTGTCTAATAGTGACACAGGAGTAATCCCTGGGACAAACCTACGATCCCCCATCCACTTATCGAGATTCTTCTTGAAGAGATTCAGTGAGGTGCTCTGCCTCACATGAACTGGAATTCTATTCCAGAGCGAAGGGAGCCTCTGGGTTATGAACCTGTCCCTCCAGCAAGTTCTATTTATTTCTGTGCTGAGGTTCAAGTCCCTCGAGCATGTGGCTCTAAGGGATTTAGATTTACTGAGGTGGAGCATGTCCATTAATTCTGGATTTGACATAGCTTTGTATGTCAGGCATAGATCCTCGAAGTAGGCGGTATGCAACTGAGTAGAGCTGGAGTTTTTTTAACCGAGCAGCATATGGCATCTGTTTGAGACCCTTGATCCTCTTGGTGAGATACTTTTGGGGTCTTTCTAATTGCTGCAGGTATCGGGTAAGGTACATCCCAAAAGGGGCATTGTATTCTATGATGGGCCTGATGAGGAATGAATAAAGGGGCATGATTACCTCTCTTGATCTAGATGTGAAACCCTTCGTGATGAGGTGGGCTATGTAGAAGGTCTTTCTAACCACTTTGGCAATGTGGTTTTCAAAGGAGAGATTGCCATCAACTTGGGTCCCCAGGTCCCTAATAACTTTCTCTGTACTTAATGGGTTTCTGCCTATGTGGTAATTTGTGGGCACATTGTTTTTGCCAAAGGATATGACTATACATTTTTTGGTATTTAGCTTTAAACCATGGCGCTGGCACCAGTTATCTGTCTCTGTGAGACCTTTTTGAAGGATGTTTGTGTCAGCTGGAGAGTTGATTATGGCACCCAGTTTGCAGTCATCTGCGAACTTGGTGAGCCATAGTCCTCCCACGTTTGCCTGTACCTCGGAAAAGTATATACCGAACAAGAGTGGTCCCAGGACAGAACCCTGTTGGATGCCACTTGTGACTGGATTCGAGTCTGACATGGCTCCAGCAACTCTCACTCTGTGGGTTCTGTCTTTGAGCCAGTTTGCGACCCATCTTGTGACATAGGGGTTTATATTTAATCTGGATAGCTTATCTATGATGCCCGAGTGGGGTATTGTGTCAAATGCCTTTGCAAGGTCCAGATAGGCTGTGTGGACTACCTTCCCTTCATCTATGGCTTTGGTGACTGTTTCAAAGAAGTCAACCAGGTTCAAAAGGCAGGATCTGCCTTTGACAAAACCGAACTGGGTAGGATCTAGTGTCTGTAGGTCCCCAATGTCTTTGTTTATGAGCTCCATGATGATCCTCTCCATAGCCTTGCAGACTAAGCTAGTCAGGCTTATGGGGATAGTTTCCAGGGTCCAGAGGCTCCACCTTTGTGGAGTGGGACCACTGTTGCTGTATGCCATTCTGTGGGCACATATCCTGTAGTGAGGCTGAGATTGTATAGCTGTTTTATTTGAGGGATTAGTTCCTCTTGGAGTTCATGTAGGACGCAACCTGGGACGCCATCTGGTCCCATGGAAGCAGTGTTTTTTGCTTTGGAGAGGGCAGCCTTCACCTGAGCATCTGAGATGTTTGGGAGGCAGCCCTCTGTCGGGATAGATACTTGCTCTTTTGGGGGGCAGGGGGTGGAGAAGTTTGCACTGAACCTGTCTGCCAGGATATTGGCAATGTCTGTGGGTTCAATGTATTTTTTGTCATAGTTGACATAGTTATAGAATGCCTTGTGGTTGTCTTTGGAATCTTTGGCAATTTTATTTTCATAACTAGCTTTGGAGGATTTTATGAGGGATCTCAGCTTCTTACTGAGACTGGTAAGGGAGTTTTTTGCATCCTGGGATTTTCCTCTTTTCTGCAACAGTTTTTTTCCTTTTGTTGTAAAGTTTGGTTATGTCAGGGGACCATCAGAATGGCTTCCGTTTTTAGGAGGAGAGCATCTTGGTTCTATTTGGGATGGCACAATTTATGCATGAATGGATGTGCTCATACAGTGCCTTAGTGAAGGCTTTAGCACTTGAACTTTCAGGTCCCATCTGCATTGGTGTCATGAAGTTTGTCACTTCTGACTTGAGTAGCATGAAGTTGGCTTTGGAGAAGTTTTTTATGGAGGTTTCCTTACTAGGGGTGTGGGTGGGATGTGGATGTTAAGGGTGACTAGCTTATGGTCAGACCTGACCAATGAGGGGTTGACCATAGGTGTGGAGCATCGATTTCCCATGTTGGTAATGACCAGGTCTAGGATATTGGAGCCCCTGGCAGGACTATGGATTAGTTGATCCAAGGCGTTGGAATTTATGAATTCCAAGAACCGTTGGGCAAATGTGTTGGTACACGAGTAGTTTTCCCAGTTAATGGCAGGGTAGTTGAAATCACCCAGTATTAGGGTGTTTGGTTATATCTTAATATTTTCCAGTATGTTTAGAAAGGTGTAGTGAGAATCTTGGGGAATGGTGGGGGATCTGTAGCAAGCTACAATTTGGATTACAGTCTTACCTAGTGTTAGTTGCACCTGGAGAATTTCAGATGCATTGTGTTGGGCAACTAGCCTGGTGGTGAATATCCTTGGTGAATATGGACACTCCTCCACCTTTAGTGTTTCGGGCCTGGTTTGGTAGCCAAAAGTGTGGTAAGAGTTGTAGCCTGGTATTGCAGGGATGCTCTCTGGAGCCTTGAACCAGGTCTCGGTTACTGCACAGATATCGATGTTCTCCTTTTTTAGGAGTGTCTCAAGAGAATGCATTTTGAGGTTTAGACTTCTAGCATTGAGTAGCATTACCTTCAGAATTTGCATGCTTGTACCTGTTACGGTGGTGGCTTTGTCCTTTGAACTTTGCCTAAAAAAGGCACTATAGGGGTGGCAAGATCCTTAACCAGTAACCTGAATCCCAGGGGCGACAGGTGCAGACCATCTCTGGCAAAGCATCGTGGTCTGTCGATCATGTCATCCCAGACAGACAGATACTGGATCCCCTTTGAATGACACCAGAAGCTTAGCCAATTGTTGAAGTCAATCATTTTGTCCTTGTATTGTGGTATCATTCTGGGCGAAGACAGGATGCTACTCAGGGCTAGGGTCATACCTGCCTGGGCCACATGATCTGAGAGCTCTTCCATGTCTCTTTTCATGTAGTCCAGGGAGGTACATCTCAAGTCATTCACTCCACAATGGACAATGACAGAGTCATGAGTGCATGTGTTATGTAGCAGATCCTGGCACCCGACAGGCAGCTGACATAATTTTCTCCTTGTTCAGCCTGGTGAGTGGGACATCAGTGTGCCTGACTACAGAGTCACCTATGACTAAAGTGTTAGGTACGTTGTCTTGCCTTAGGGGCTGTTGCTGGGTGGCACACTGGTGTTGTGAGCTATATGACACTTTGGTTGTGATTGGTGTTTGTTTGCATTTCAGCTTCGGATGTCCTTGTTGCTTGGGCAGGTTACAGTTAAGGGCCTCTGCATATGTGGATTTAATGTTGCTATGTGTGGGTGTTGGTGGTGTGGGTTTAGAAGGGCTCTGTGTTGCTTGAGGTGTAGTGCGGGTGTTATCCTTTTCCTCTTGACTGTCTAGCACAATCTTGGGTGGAGAGAACTTTGCTTCCACTTTGGCTATGTAAGTGCATCTCTCACAGGTTGTAGTGTTGGGTGGTAGGAGGAGAGGGTTGTCTGTGTACATGAGGCAATTGCTGCATTGCCCCAGTATGCCCAGATTCACCAGGTGGACAGGAGAAATCACTGGAAGCTGACCCTTGGACATACCTGGTTTGGTGCTTTTTTGTAAAGTTACAGGAGCTGTTTTCCCTTGCCACAGGAGCTGTTTTCCCTTGCCTTAGCAAGGTACTTTGCAGTTATAGGCTGTTTAGTGCCTACGATTAATTTCTCCTTATTAACAAGGAGAGTTGAGTGCTTGTATCAGTTTAAGGCTTTCTAGTGCATTCCAGCAGGTATTAGAGCAAGTGCTAGTCACAGGGATGCTTAAAGGTAAGATGAAAAAAAATGGTTTATCCTAAACACTGCAGTGTGCACTAGATAAGTTAGATGTGAAAGTAGGTAACTTAAGTTTTACCTGTCTAAAAAGTTAAGTTTTAGTGGAGAGCAGCTATTTTTGAAACAGCAAGATAGATCGAAAGGGGCTGGTCACTTTTGTATTCTGGTACTATGGAATAAAGTAGGCTGGCCAATAAATTTAGATAGTTGAAGGGGAGTGATTTCACAAAATGATAATTGTGTGCTTACTCACACAAGCCAGTGAAAGCAGAGAGGAATTGAGATATATGGTCAAATTAACATAAGAGGCAGGCAACTAGAAAGACAGTGGTATTTAAGAACACAACAGTAACCAGGTGGGTGGGGAAAAAATTCTGCCTGACTCACAAGAGACAGAGCTGTGATCTCTTTTGAAATTTTAATATGCAGTTAAAATCAGAATACAAGTAAAACACAAGGTAAAGAAAACAAATCACAGTATTCAAAATATAAAAAGGCAATAAAGTAATACAAAATACAACAAACAAAAAGCAAACTAACCTTTCCTTCACAGCAAAGTGTAGCAGAGTCTGGTGAGCTTTTCTAGTAAAGCCTCAATAGGGGACAAAGCCACTACCTCAGGGTATCTGGTAGCATAATCTACTACCACTAGGATATACTTTTTCTCTGTGAAACTTGGGGTACTCAGAGGCCCCACAATATCTATAGCTACCCTCTAAAATGGCTCTTCAATCACAGGCAAAGGCATCAAAGGAGCTTTCATCTTGTCTCCTGCCTTGCCTACCTTTTGGCACTGCTCACAGGTCCTGCAGTATCCTGTTACATCTCTGGAAATCCCAGGCCGATAGACGTTCCGCATAATACGTCTCTTTGTATGTTTTATGCCCATATGACCTGCAAAGGGAATATAATGGGCTATGGCTAGAAGTGCCAGATAGTAGGCTCTAGGCACTACCAACTGCTGTATCCTCTCACCCTCTAGCCCTCCCTCAGGGGTCCACTCTCTATACAGTAATCCTTTGTCCCAGTGTACAGATTCCCCCTTCCCTTGAGAATCAGGTGCCTCACTAGCTACCTCTCTCAGGGCTTGTAATCTAGGGTTTGAGAGCTAAGCCTGTCTCAACTCTCTCTTTGTAACCCTTCCCAGCTCCCCTTCCACAGGAAGTCTGGTATTCTCTGAGTGGTGCCTCACTGTCAGCCTGGGTACTACTACTACTCACCTCTGCCCTTGCAGTCACTCTGTCCAAGGGAATGACAGTACCCACAAGCAGCTGTGGCTAGTCTCACTGCTACAGGGTAGCTCCCTCCCTGAAGTAACCACCTCACCAGTCCTGACTGAAAGTGTGCGGTCTGTCTGAGTCTCCCCCAGGGTACCAGATCCACATGCTTGTCTCCAAGCCTGACTGCATGTAACTGCATTAACACATGGTACTGCATTACCAAAATCATTCCCTGTCAGTACATCTGCAGGGAAGTAGTTTGATACCCTTGTTGTCTCAAGACAACCTACTGTTGGCATTTTGTCATTCCAACTTACTGGCTCTCCTAACTTTTGTTCCCAACCTTGCCTCCATGGACATCTATATGTTACATGGCCCCACTGGTTGCATTTAAAACATGTAACCCTAGGTCCTTGGACATGTACATGGAATAATGGCTTCCCCTGCTACTGGCAGATTCTGTTGGGGCAGTCTGGGCTGCCCACCATGGGTTCACTTAGACCCATGAGCAGCACTGGGTGTCCTTTTCCTGTGCAAGGATGCCCTTTTTGCTAGATATAGGTCTCCCTTCTTCCCCAACTCATCTACAATAAGGCATTGTCTATCAGCTAACCAGATTCTCATGTCCTCAGGCAAAGTGCTAAGGGCTTGTTCCCTCACCAAAAGGTTTGCCAGCCCTTCAAAAGTGGTGACCTGACATCCACTCACCGACCTATGAAAATAAGTGCTTAGTTCATCAACATATTCACACACACTTTCATCTGCCTTGCGTCCATGCTCATAAATCTTTTTTCTATAAGCTTCAGGTGTTAACTTAAAACATTCTAGCAAACAGTTTTTACAACATTATAATTTAAGCAGTCATTATCAGACAGTTTGGAAAGAACAGTTACAGCTTTACCATGGAGTAAGAGGCTCAGGAACCGTACCCAGAGCCCTTGGTCAACATCATACTGTTTACATACCTTCTCAAACATATGAATGAAACTATCAAAATTATCCCCCTCTATAAATTGTGGAAGAAATTTACTGACCTTTGTTGCTTCTGGGGTTTGGTTACTCCCTTCCCCATTACATCCATGACTCTAGTGAAGAGTCAGCATCTCCTTTTCATGTTGCCTCTGTCGCTCCTTCTCCTCAGCTTCCAGGCATAGCAGTTTCTCATTTTCCTCAGACTGTAGATGCCTCAGTCTCTCTGCTGCCTCTATTTTCAAACGCTTGGCCGCCAGCTCAAGTCTCTAACTCCAGATGGATTTTTATGTCCTCCATGGAAAAGTTGAGCTGTCCATTCTCTGAGAGTTGTACATCCCCACGGCCAGTCTGATTGTCCTCCTGGTTGCTATTCTCTGATGCACTTGTGACTAAAGCTGCAGTCATGTCTGCTTTATTCAGGTTGGCATGCACCATTCCTTTAGCCTACCACATCTCTGCCAACTGGCTCCTTGTCAGCTAGCCAATCTCCTCTGCTGACATGCTTGCCTGCTCTCCCTGACTAACTTAGCTAACAAAAAAATATAACAGTTGTGGTATGAACTCTGAATGTTCACTGCATGGCTGATTTAGAGTACAAAAACACTTTCAATTGTCACTGT
>NC_056743.1:579733200-579753200 GCF_019279795.1 Protopterus annectens
ACATAGTCCATTTACTCAATTAATAAATGATTAAACAAATACACAATTTTACAAATTACGCTGTGGCTTTTATTATATTACCAACAGCAAACATTAGGTTCCAGATTTGTGATTGACATGTTATTAATTAATACTATAATATGCTATCACTAATGTCTGATTGTGGAATTCTGCCATGAAACATTGAGACTGTGCTATTTTCCTCTCCCTGAGATGCTGCAATCTTGGCATTTATTAGTAGTAAGATGTGGGGGCATAGTTGGGCTTCCCCACTGCAAGTATCCTGTTTTTGCTTGTTTTGTGAGGTCAAGTATAGTTTTGCCAGTGAAGTGAACCTGACCTTTTGTGATCATTGCTATGTGAAAACTAAAAACGGAAAAAAAAAAAGAGTTTCATTAGATGGTGTAGTGGTACATTCCTCTGACTATAGTGTTCAGGGTCTTGGGTTCAACACTTGGGACTGCTGTTTTTGCTAGACTTGTAAAGGCCCCAGGACCATCAGCCTAGTACACACCTATGAACTTATTAGGGGGCTCAAATTTCATGTCAGGTAATCCCATGTATTTCAATGATTACACAACAAAAAACAATTACTATACCAAAGACAAATGAGGAAAGTAAAGTAAATGAACACATTTTAAAAGTCGTACTACAATAACAATAACTCATATCTCGCAATGGTTTGACACTGCAATCTGGAAAAGAGCTATAATAATCTCATTCCCTACATATCCACATCCAAGTTCTCCAACATTATTGACCAACAACAACCCAACATTCACTGGTTAAATTACATGAGAAAATAAACATATTAAGGATGGCATTCTGGGTCACTTGAAGCATGGCTTCAAAAAAAAGTTATACTATCTTAACAACCTTATATGGAAACGGTCATTTAATAGATCTGTCAACTTGCAAAGTTCTTTTGACATGGCTGACCTGTCACTTCTACTTAAGAGACATGGATACTAACCTACCTTTCCGAAACACATGGAACGTGCACTTAAACAGCTGAATAAAAATAAGAAGGTCTTTACAGGATAAGCCTCTCTCTACTTACAGACTCAAGACCAAAACACAAAATAGATGAAAACTTTTTATTCCCTAAATTACTGAAGTGGTCCATAGTGACGAATAATTTAAAAACTGTGTACACCAAGTTCAAAACTATTTACAATGGAAGAAAGAGATTTGCATCTGCCTCTACTTAGAGACTGAAAACCAAAACACAAAGTACAGTGGACTTTCTCTTACCCGGCCTGTCTTTAGCCATCCTCCTCTTTAACCATCCATCAAATTTCTGCTGTAGCCTTAGCAAAAGACAACAGAGAAGAACAACATCCACCTCCACTGGTCTAAATAATGACAGATTTGAGTTTTAGACTTCATATTCATTAGAAAAATGCATACTCACACAAATCATGTTATTCTGGCTGATTTATAATCTATAAATGCTATTTCGTATGCATTTTCTGATTAACCAGCCATTTGTTTATCCAGCCTAACATCCGGTCCCAGTGAGACCAGATAAGAGGGTGTGTACTATAGCTAAAAATGTATTATTCCCTAAATAACTGAAATAATCCATGGTGGCAAATAATTTAAAAATGGTGTATACCAAATTTAAAACTATTTACAACAGAAGAACCAAATTTGCATCTGGTTGATCATTTACTTATTCACATAAAACTGGTTACCAGAGAAGAGCGCTGATCCATGTGAACCCATTTAATGCTCAGCCCAGAAGTCTGCACTACAAGAAACGTATACAGCAAAGTTAGTTAACACATATATCTGGCACTACTAGAATAACACTCCAGTTAAAGGAGTGACAGCGCTAACAGTGGATTTACAGAGCTTAACATTGAAACGTGAATGATATTGTAAAACAACAAATATTTGAAGAAAAAAAGGGGAGAAGGAGGGTAGAAACATTTGTTTACATATACACTTGTCAGATAGGACTCAACAGATGAAGAGATGTCATGTGCTGCTATAATAAAAGACTTTCCCATGAGAATAAATGGCTGACTGCATTAATAGCGATGTCATTCTCTTACTGTAAAGGACTTATTCATTGGACTGCACGGTTAACTGCAATAATAGCGATCTCATTCTGGTATAATAAAGGACTTATTCATCGGAGTGCATGGTTGACTGCATTAATACCAATGTCATTCCGGTAGTGTAAAGGACTTATTCATTGGAATGCATGGTGGACTACATTAATAGCGATGTCATTCTAGTAGTGTAAAAGACTTATTCATTGGAATGCATGGTGGACTACATTAATAGTGATGTCATTCTGGTATAGTAAAGGACTTATTCTTTGGAATGCATGACTGACTGCATTAATAGTGATGTCATTCTGGTAGTGTAAAAGACTTATTCATTGTAATGCATGGTTGACAACATTAATAGCGATCTCATTCTGATGGTCTAAAGGACTTATTCATCGGAATGCATGGCTGACTGCATTAATAGCAATGTCATTCTGGAAGTGTAAAGGACTTATTCATCAGAATTCATGGCTGATTGTATTAATAGCAATGTCATTCTGGTAATCTAAAGGACTTATTCATTGGAATGGATGGCTGACTGCATTAATACCGATGGTCATTCTGCTATAGTAAAGGACTTATTCATCAGAATGCATGGCTGACTGCATTAATAGTGATGTCATTTTGGTATAGTAAAGGACTTACTCATCATAATGCATGGCTGACTGCATTAATAGCGATGTCATTCTGGTAGTGTAAAGGACTTATTCATTGGAATGCATGACTGACTGCATTAATAGCGCTGTCATTCTGGTAAAGTAAAGGACATATTCTTCGGAATGCATGACTGACTGCATTAATAGTGATGTCATTCTTGTAGTGTTAAAGACTTATTCATTGTAATGCATGGCTGACTGCATTAACAGCAATGTCATTCTGGAAGTGTAAAGGACTTATTCATCAGAATTCATGGATGATTGTATTAATAGCGATGTCATTCTGGTAATGTAAAGGACTTATTCATCAGAATGAATGGCTGACTGCATTAATAGCAATGTCATTCTGGTATAGTAAAGGACTTATTCATCGGAATGCATTGCTAACTGTATTAATAGGGATATTATTCTGGTATAGTAAGGAATTATTCATCGGAGTGCATGGCTGACTGCATTAATAGCAATGTAATTCTGGAAGTGTAAAGGACTTATTCATTGGAATGCATGGCACACTACATTAATAGTGATCTCATTCTGATAGTCTAAAGGACTTATTCATCAGAATGCATGGCTGACTGCAATAATAGCAATCTCATTCTGGTAGTCTAGAGGACTTATTCATCAGAATGCATGGCTGACTGAATTAATAGCGATGTCATTCTGGTAGTGTAAAGGACTTATTCATTGGAATGCATTGCTAACTGCATTAATAGGGATATTATTCTGGTATAGTAAGGAATTATTCATCAGATTGCATGGCTGACTGCATTAATAGCTATGTCATTCTGGTAGTGTAAATGACTTATTCATCTGAATGCATGGCTGACTACATTAATAGCGATCTCATTCTGGTAGTCTAAAGGACTTATTCTTTGGAATGCATGGCTGACTGCATTAATAGCAATCTCATTCTGGTAGTTTAAAGGACTTATTCATCGGAATGCATGGCTGACTGTATTAATAGCGATGTCATTCTGGTAGTCTAAAGGACTTACTCATCAGAATGCATGGCTGAGTGCATTAATAGCTATGTCATGCTGGTAGGGTAAAGGACTTGTTCATTGGAATGTATGGCTGACTCAATTAATAGCAATCTCATTCTGGCAGTTAGAAGAACAAATATTTGAAGAAAAAAAGGGGAGAAGGAGGGTAGAAACATTTGTTTACATATACACTTGTCAGACAGGACTCAACAGATGAAGAGATGTCGTGCTGCTATAATAAAGGACTTTCCCATGAGAATAAATGGCTGACTACATTAACAGCGATGTCATTCTGTTACTGTAAAGGACTTATTCATTGCACTGCATGGTTAACTGCAATAATAGCGATCTCATTTTGGTATCATAAAGGACTTATTCATCGGAGTGCATGGTTGACTGCATTAATACCAATGTCATTCCGGTAGTGTAAAGGACTTATTCATTGGAATGCATGGTGGACTACATTAATAGCGCTGTCATTCTGGTATAGTAAAGGACTTATTCTTCGGAATGCATGACTGACTGCATTAATAGTGATGTCATTCTGGTAGTGTAAAAGACTTATTCATTGTAATGCATGGTTGACAACATTAATAGCGATCTCATTCTGATAGTCTAAAGGACTTATTCATCGGAATGCATGACTGACTGCATTAATAGCAATGTCATTCTGGAAGTGTAAAGGACTTATTCATCAGAATTCATGGCTGATTGTATTAATAGCAATGTCATTTTGGTAATCTAAAGGACTTATTAATTGGAATGGATGGGTGACTGCATTAATACTGATGGTCATTCTGCTATAGTAAAGGACTTATTCATCAGAATGCATGGCTGACTGCATTAATAGCAATGTCATTCTGGTATAGTAAAGGACTTATTCATCGGAATGCATTGCTTACTGTATTAATAGGGGTATTATTCTGGTATAGTAAGGAATTATTCATCGGAGTGCATGGCTGACTGCATTAATAGCTATGTCATTCTGGTATAATAAAGGACTTATTCACCGGAATGCATGGTTGACAGCATTAATAGTGATGTCATTCCAGTAGTGTAAAGGACTTATTCATCGGAATGCATGGCTGACTGCATTAATAGCTATGTCATTCTGGTAGGGTAAAGGACTTATTCATTGGAATGCATGGCAGACTGCATTAATAGCACTGTCATTCTGGTAAAGTAAAGGACTTATTCTTCAGAATGCATGACTGACTGCATTAATAGTGATGTCATTCTTGTAGTGGTAAAGACTTATTCATTGTAATGCATGGCTGACTGCATTAACAGCAATGTCATTATGGAAGTGTAATGGACTTATTCATCAGAATTCATGGATGATTGTATTAACAGCGATGTCATTCTGGTAATGTAAAGGACTTATTCATTGGAATGGATGGCTGACTGCATTAATACCAATGGTCATTCTGCTATAGTAAAGGACTTATTCATCAGAATGCATGGCTGACTGCATTAATAGCAGTGTCATTCTGGTATAGGAATGCATTGCTTTCTGTATTAATAGGGATATTATTCTGGTATAGTAAGGAATTATTCATTGGAGTGCATGGCTGACTGCATTAATAGCTATGTCATTCTGGTAGTGTAAAGGACTTATTCATCGGAATGCATGGCACACTACATTAATAGCGATCTCATTCTGGTAGTCTAAAGGACTTATTCTTCGGAATGCATGGCTGACTGCATTAATAGTGATCTCATTCTGATAGTTTAAAGGACTTATTCATTGGAATGCATGGCTGACTGCATTAATAGCAATGTAATTCTGGAAGTGTAAAGGATTTATTCATTGGAATGCATGGCTGACTGCATTAATAGTGATGTCATTCTGGTATAGTAAAGGACTTATTCAACGGAATGCATGGCTGACTGCATTAATAGCAATGTCATTCTGGTATAGTAAAGGACTTATTCACAGGAATGCATGGCTGACTTCATTAATAGCGATGTCATTCCAGTAGTGTGAAGGACTTATTCATTGGAATGCATGGTTGACTGCATTAATAGTGACTTCATTCTGGCAGTGTAAAGAACTTATTCATAGGAATGCAAGGCTGATTGTATTAATGGCGATATCATACTAGTAGTGTAAAGGACGTATTCGGTGGAATGCATGGCTGACTGTTTTAATAGCTATGTCATTCTGTTGGTGTAAAGGACTTATTCATCGAAATACATGGCTGACTGCATTAATAGCCATGTCATTCTGGTAGTCTAAAGGACTTATTCATCAGAATTCATGGCTGATTGTATTAATAGCAATGTCATTCTGGTAATCTAAAGGACTTATTCATTGGAATGGATGGCTGACTGCATTAATACCGATGGTCATTCTGCTATAGTAAAGGACTTATTCATCAGAATGCATGGCTGACTGCATTAATAGTGATGTCATTTTGGTATAGTAAAGGACTTATTCATCGGAATACATTGCTAACTGCATTAATAGGGATATTATTCTGGTATAGTAAGGAAATATTCATCAGAGTGCATGGCTGACTGCATTAATAGCTATGTCATTCTGGTATAATAAAGGACTTATTCACCGGAATGCATGGTTGACAGCATTAATAGCGATGTAATTCCGGTAGTGTAAAAGACTTATTCATCGGAATGCATGGCTGACTGCATTAATAGCTATGTCATTCTGGTAGGGTAAAGGACTTACTCATCAGAATGCATGGCTGACTGCATTAATAGCGATGTCATTCTGGTAGTGTAAAGGACTTATTCATTGGAATGCATGACTGACTGCATTAATAGCGCTGTCATTCTGGTAAAGTAAAGGACATATTCTTCGGAATGCATGACTGACTGCATTAATAGTGATGTCATTCTTGTAGTGGTAAAGACTTATTCATTGTAATGCATGGCTGACTGCATTAACAGCAATGTCATTCTGGAAGTGTAAAGGACTTATTCATCAGAATTCATGGATGATTGTATTAATAGCGATGTCATTCTGGTAATGTAAAGGACTTATTCATCAGAATGAATGGCTGACTGCATTAATAGCAATGTCATTCTGGTATAGTAAAGGACTTATTCATCGGAATGCATTGCTAACTGTATTAATAGGGATATTATTCTGGTATAGTAAGGAATTATTCATCGGAGTGCATGGCTGACTGCATTAATAGCTATGTAATTCTGGTAGTGTAAATGACTTATTCATCGGAATGCATGGCACACTACATTAATAGTGATCTCATTCTGATAGTCTAAAGGACTTATTCTTCGGAATGCATGGCTGACTGCATTAATAGCAATGTAATTCTGGAAGTGTAAAGGACTTATTCATTGGAATGCATGGCTGACTGCAATAATAGCAATCTCATTCTGGTAGTCTAGAGGACTTATTCATCAGAATGCATGGCTGACTGAATTAATAGCGATGTCATTCTGGTAGTGTAAAGGACTTATTCATTGGAATGCATTGCTAACTGCATTAATAGGGATATTATTCTGGTATAGTAAGGAATTATTCATCAGATTGCATGGCTGACTGCATTAATAGCTATGTCATTCTGGTAGTGTAAATGACTTATTCATCCGAATGCATGGCTGACTACATTAATAGCGATCTCATTCTGGTAGTCTAAAGGACTTATTCTTTGGAATGCATGGCTGACTGCATTAATAGCGATCTCATTCTGGTAGTTTAAAGGACTTATTCATCGGAATGCATGGCTGACTGTATTAATAGCGATGTCATTCTGGTAGTCTAAAGGACTCACTCATCGGAATGCATGGCTGAGTGCATTAATAGCGATGTCATGCTGGTAGTGTAAAGGACTTGTTCATCGGAATGCATGGCTGACTCAATTAATAGCAATCTCATTCTGGCAGTTAGAAGAACAAATATTTGAAGAAAAAAAGGGGAGAAGGAGGGTAGAAACATTTGTTTACATATACACTTGTCAGACAGGACTCAACAGATGAAGAGATGTCATGTGCTGCTATAATAAAGGACTTTCCCATGAGAATAAATGGCTGACTGCATTAATAGCGATGTCATTCTGTTACTGTAAAGGACTTATTCATTGGACTGCATGGTTAACTGCAATAATAGCGATCTCATTTTGGTATAATAAAGGACTTATTCATCGGAGTGCATGGTTGACTGCATTAATACCAATGTCATTCCGGTAGTGTAAAGGACTTATTCATTGGAATGCATGGTGGACTACATTAATAGCGCTGTCATTCTGGTATAGTAAAGGACTTATTCTTCAGAATGCATGACTGACTGCATTAATAGTGATGTCATTCTGGTAGTGTAAAAGACTTATTCATTGTAATGCATGGCTGACAACATTAATAGCGATCTCATTCTGATAGTCTAAAGGACTTATTCATCGGAATGCATGACTGACTGCATTAATAGCAATGTCATTCTGGAAGTGTAAAGGACTTATTCATCAGAATTCATGGCTGATTGTATTAATAGCAATGTCATTCTGGTAATCTAAAGGACTTATTAATTGGAATGGATGGGTGACTGCATTAATACTGATGGTCATTCTGCTATAGTAAAGGACTTATTCATCAGAATGCATGGCTGACTGCATTAATAGCAATGTCATTCTGGTATAGTAAAGGACTTATTCATCGGAATGCATTGCTTACTGTATTAATAGGGGTATTATTCTGGTATAGTAAGGAATTATTCATCGGAGTGCATGGCTGACTGCATTAATAGCTATGTCATTCTGGTATAATAAAGGACTTATTCACTGGAATGCATGGTTGACAGCATTAATAGTGATGTCATTCCAGTAGTGTAAAGGACTTATTCATTGGAATGCATGGCGGACTGCATTAATAGCGATGTCATTCTTGTAGTGGTAAAGACTTATTCATTGTAATGCATGGCTGACTGCATTAACAGCAATGTCATTCTGGAAGTGTAATGGACTTATTCATCAGAATTCATGGATGATTGTATTAACAGCGATGTCATTCTGGTAATGTAAAGGACTTATTCATTGGAATGGATGGCTGACTGCATTAATACCAATGGTCATTCTGCTATAGTAAAGGACTTATTCATCAGAATGCATGGCTGACTGCATTAATAGCAGTGTCATTCTGGTATAGTAAAGGACTTATTCATCAGAATGCATTGCTTTCTGTATTAATAGGGATATTATTCTGGTATAGTAAGGAATTATTCATCGGAGTGCATGGCTGACTGCATTAATAGCTATGTAATTCTGGTAGTGTAAAGGACTTATTCATTGGAATGCATGGCACACTACATTAATAGCGATCTCATTCTGATAGTCTAAAGGACTTATTCTTCGGAATGCATGGCTGACTGCATTAATAGTGATCTCATTCTGATAGTTTAAAGGACTTATTCATTGGAATGCATGGCTGACTGCATTAATAGCAATGTAATTCTGGAAGTGTAAAGGACTTATTCATTGGAATGCATGGCTGACTGCAATAATAGCGATCTCATTCTGGTAGTCTAAAGGACTTATTCATCAGAATGCATGGCTGACTGAATTAATAGCAATGTCATTCTGGTAGTGTAAAGGACTTATTCATTGGAATGCATGGCTGACTGCATTAATAGTGATGTCATTCTGGTATAGTAAAGGACTTATTCGTCGGAATAAATTGCTAACTGCATTAATAGGGATATTATTCTGGTATAGTAAAGATATATTCATCGGATTGCATGGCTGACTGCATTAATAGCTATGTCATTCTGGTAGTGTAAATGACTTATTCATCCGAATGCATGGCTGACTACATTAATAGCGATCTCATTCTGGTAGTCTAAAGGACTTATTCTTCAGAATGCATGGCTGACTGCATTAATAGCGATCTCATTGTGGTAGTTTAAAGGACTTATTCATCGGAATGCATGGCTGACTGTATTAATAGTGATGTCATTCTGGTAGTGTAAAGGACTTATTCATTGGAATGCATGGCTGACTGCATTAATAGTGATGTCATTCTGGTATAGTAAAGGACTTATTCATCGGAATGCATGGCTGACTGCATTAATAGCAATGTCATTCTGGTATAGTAAAGGACTTATTCACAGGAATGCATGGCTGACTTCATTAATAGTGATGTCATTCCGGTAGTGTGAAGGACTTATTCATCGGAATGCATGGTTGACTGCATTAATAGTGGCTGCATTCTGGTAGTGTAAAGAACTTATTCATAGGAATGCAAGGCTGGTTGTATTAATGGCGATATCATACCAGTAGTGTAAAGGACGTATTCGGTGGAATGCATGGCTGACTGTTTTAATAGCTATGTCATTCTGGTGGTGTAAAGGACTTATTCATCGAAATACATGTCTGAATGCATTAATAGCCATGTCATTCTGGTAGTCTAAAGGACTTATTCATTGGAATGCATGGCTGAGTGCATTAATAGCTATGTCATGCTGGTAGTGTAAAGGACTTGTTCATCGGAATTCATGGCTGACTGCATTAATAGTGATCTCATTCTGGTAGGCTAAAGGACTTATTCTTCACAATGCATGGCTGACTACATTAATAACAGTGGCATTCTGGTATTGTAAAGGTAAAGAACCTTTTCATCGGAATGCATGACTGACTGCATTAATAGCGATGTCATTCTGGTACAGTAAAAGACTTATTCATTGGAATGCATGGCTGACTGCATTAATAGCGATGTCATTCTGGTAGTCTAAAGGTCTTATTCATCAGAATGCATGGCTGACTTCATTAATAGTGATGTCATTCTGGTAGTGTAAAAGACTTATTCATTGGAATGCATGGCTGACTGCATTAATAGCGATGTCATTCTGGTAGTCTAAAGGACTTATTCATCAGAATCCATGGCTGACTGCATTAATAGTGATGTCATTCTGGTACACTAAAGGACTTATTCATCGGAGTTTATTGCTGACTGCATTAATATTGATGTCATTCTGGTGCAGGAAAGGACATATTCATTGGAATGCAGAACTGACTGCATTAATAGCGATATCATTCTGGTATAGTAAAACACTGATTCATTGGAATGCATGGCTGACTGCATTAATAGCGATGTCATTCTGATATAGTACAGGATTTATTCATTGGAATGCATGGCTGACTGCATTAATAGCGATGTCATTCCGGTAGTGTGAAGGACTTATTCATCGGAATGCATGGCTGACTGCATTAATAGTGATTTCATTCTGGTAGTGTAAAGAACTTATTCATAAGAATGCAAGGCGGATTGTATTAATAGCGATATCATACTGGTAGTGTAAAGGGCGTATTCGGCGGAATGCATGGCTGACTGTATTAATAGCTATGTCATTCTGGTGGTGTAAAGGACTTATTTATCGAAATACATGGCTGACTGCATTAATAGCCATGTCATTCTGGTAGTGTAAAGGACTTGTTCATCGGAATGCATGGCTGACTCAATTAATAGCGATCTCATTCTGGCAGTTAGAAGGACTTATTCATTGGAATGCATGGCTGACTGCATTAATAGTGATCTCATTCTGGTAGGCTAAAGGACTTATTCTTTGCAATGCATGGCTGACTACATTAATAACAGTGGCATTCTGGTATTGTAAAGGTAAAGAACTTTTTCATCGGAATGCATGGCTGACTGCATTAATAGCAATGTCATTCTGGTACAGTAAAAGACTGATTTATCGGAATGCATGGCTGACTGCATTAATAGTGATGTCATTCTGGTAGTGTAAAAGACATTCATTGGAATGCATGGCTGACTGCATTAATATGGATGTCATTCTGGTGCAGGAAAGGACTTATTCATTGGAATGCAGAAATGACTGCATTAATAGCGATATCATTCTGGTATAGTAAAACACTAATTCATTGGAATGCATGGCTGACTGCATTAATAGCAATGTCATTCTGGTATAGTAAAGGACTTATTTACAGGAATGCATGGCTGTCTTCATTAATAGTGATGTCATTCTGGTAGTGTGAAGGACTTATTCATCGGAATGCATGGTTGACTGCATTAATAGCGACTTTATTCTGGTAGTGTAAAGAACTTATTCATAGGAATGCAAGGCTGACTGTATTAATAGCGATGTCATACTGGTAGTGTAAAGGACGTATTCGGTGGAATGCATGGCTGACTGTATTAATAGCTATGTCATTCTGGTGGTGTAAAGGACTTATTCATCAGAATGCATGGCTGACTGCATTAATAGTGGTGTCGGTCTGGTAGTGTAAAGGGCATATTCTTTGGAATGCATGGCTGACTGCTTTAAAAGCTACATCGTTCTGGTAGTGTGAAGGACTTATTCATTGGAATGCATGGTTGGCTGCATTAATAACAATGCTGTTCTTGTAATGTAAATGACTTATTCTTTGGAATGCATGGCTGACTACATTAATGGTGATGTCATTCTGGTATAGTAAAGGACTTATTCATAGGAATGCATAGCTGACTGCATTAATAGCTATGTCATTCTGGTAGCCTAAAGGACTTATTCATCAGAATGCATGGCTGACTGCATTAATAGCAATCTCATTCTGGTAGCCTAAAGGACTTATTCATCGGAATGCATGGCTGACTGCATTAATAGTGATGTCATTCTGGTAGTATAAAGGACTTATTCATCAGAATGCATGGCTGACTGCATTAATAGTGATGTCATTCTGGTAGTCTAAAGGACTTATTCCTCGGAATCCATGGCTGACTGCATTAATAGCGATGTCATTCTGGTAGTCTAAAGGACTTATTTATTGGAATGCATGGATGACTGCATTAATAGCGATGTTGTTCTGGTAGTGTAAAGGACTTATTCATTGGAATGCAAGGCAGACTGCATTAATAGCAATGTGATTTTGGTAGTGTAAAGGGCTTTTTCATTGGAATGCATGCTCACTGTATTAATAGCAATGTCATTCCGGTATAGTAAAGGACTTATTCATCGGAATGCATGGCAGACTGCATTAATAGAGATGTCATTCTGGCAGTGTAAAAGGCTTTTTCATTGGAATGCATGGCTGACTGCATCATTGAAGAAGCAGCTTCAGTGGGTTGCAATGAGTTGATATTAATTAAGTGATGCACAGAAATCTTAGGAATTACAAGGAAAGGGAGTCACAAGACTATTTATACCTTTCCAGTAGTCACCCTCATGCTTTAATCCCCATTCTCAAGAACAGCAAAGCTGTCCCAGAGTAAATATATGGGTACCTATCCAATCATTCAGGTTTAATTTGAAGGATTTAAAGGATTCCAGGATGTCCCTTTGTTTAACTTTCAGGGTAATTGTTTTTTGGGGGGTGGGTGGCATTGTGTATTAAATTTGTTTCTCCTGCACATTTTATTAAGATGGTGGTGGAAATGTAAGTCCCCGTTTCTGGTATGAGTGCAGCTATCTGTCTTGGAAATACTCAGGAGATAAAGGAGGACAGAGTCCCTAAAGGCATGGAATGCATGACATAACTCAGCGCAGAAAGGCCTATAAGGAATACAGTAAAGGAATATATGTTCAAGCCTTCCCTAGTTGTTCAGGGACTTTTGGTCAACATTACATTGGTTAAGAACGTCTGAAGCCTTTCAGTTGTTCAATATGACTAGAAAAGTACAACCCAAAAGGGAACTGTACTCAATAGTCTAATTAGGGTTGCATAAAGCTCAATGATAAGTTTTTTGACTTGGACGATATACCTCCAGATACTTGTTGTGCTAAACAGGATTTTGACTACTGTTGCTACATGGTGGTCAAAGGAGAAGGCATTATCAACCCAGGTTCTAAGAAAGACTCTATTTTAACTTTGAGAGACTGACTTCCAAAACTTTGGCCCAAGTACTGAAAAAACTAATCACCACATTGGAGCTTAATATGAGGGCAATGAATAGTTGGGACATCATTGGGAAGAGATCAGAAATTGTTTCTATCTTGGCTATGAAATGTCTAGTACAGGGAATGATTTAAGCTCTGTAGAACACAGAACCTAGCAGAAAGCCAACATTCTGTTGGACTGCTAGCAATGTGGCTTTTTGTAATTACTGAGAATGATGTTCCGGAGGGTCAGGTTATGGCTCTTTCTAGAGGCAAAGGATGTTGTTGGAAGGCCATATTCAAGTTGGGGCATTAAGTATACCTTTTCCAGTGACTACTACCTCCTACTGATAGAAGTGACAAATCTACCATATTCAGAAGAGAAACTGGTGGTTTGTTTTTATAGCTATTTGTATCTGATGAGTAAAGGTTTAGTGTATTATATAGGAAAAGACCTAGGTACCTGAAATAAGAAGCAGTTACAGTTCATTGGCCATGGTTGTCATTTATGTGTGAGGACTGAAGCCAGTTTCTGTTGGTGCTAATAATCACAGATTTAGTTTTTTTAGTTTTAGAGGTTTCATGTTAATAAATCAAACTGTGACTGAGTAAAAGTCCTTTTATATCAGAATGCAAAGGGATGGATCTGTAACTGAATATATCATTTGCATATAAAATAATGGGAAAAGAGAAGAGGTCAGCAAGAAATTTGTTAACAAAACTGGCAGGCAGGTGAACAAGAGAGTGTGCAAAGAGGAAGAACTGAGCCTTGGCAAAGTCATTTGATAAGGAGAGAGGGTTGTGAAGTGGTGATCCTATTTTAACACTAAAATGCCTATTTGAGAGATAATTGTTAAATTGTTGATATACAGTTGGACTTATTCCATTTGCTAGGGGGATATTTTGCAGAAGGAGGAGAAATCAGTTTATTAGATCAAGAGCTTTGGACTGACTGCAAAGACAGAGACGATGACTAAAATATAAGTAAAATGTCATCATTAATGTTCCACAGTAGAGTAATTGTATTTCAACCAGACCAAAAGCCCTGTTAGTCACTAGAGAGTAGACATACTTTTTAAAGTAATTAGAGAACTAGGTGTAGAGATTTTTATTCTAGGAGTTTGGCAACTACTAAGAATAAGGAGATAGGGTGAAAGATGGTAGTTTGGAGACACTGGGGATAAGTTTTATAATTCCATTCTTCTAAATGGCTATCATAGTATTGTTGGTCAGTACAGTACAAGGTAGAACATGCAGTCTAGGGGTAAGTGTATGATCTTTGCAGGCTTCAATGAAACATGGTTCTAGGGTGTCAAAAGCTGATGTTCATCCATTGGAATACTTTACGACTTCAGTTTATTTTATTTTAATGTGTTTGAGGTGGATCTATTTTAAAAGATCAAAATTCAAAAATCTCAAATTGCAAAACATCCAGACAAAATAATCGAACATTCATAAAATCGGATGATCATAAAGTCAACTTTCACATTATCACAAAGCAAGTTTCATAACTTCAAGTGCCACAATATTGAAAAGCTATATGGCATATATTAATAACAGTGAGATGGGATAGAGGCTCCAATCATTCTTAGAGAATGGGTGATCCATAGGTCGCACCCTAACTGGAGAATGAACAATGTCCTTACATTGACTGCTTGCAGTATTCTTAACATATGGGATTCCTTGCCATGGAAGCCAATGTCCATCCAGTCTACCAAAGACTCCTGTTGCTTTCAAGGTATGCCAAATGTCACCCAAACGTTCCTGGTGTAGCATACAGCATAAAGGTGATGTTCAGGCCTACCATAGTCATAACTTCTTTTCCACCATTTCAAACATACTTTTTCACTGTTGGTCTGTTTACCTGCATCCATTTTCTGTCAATCGAATGGATTTTCATTCTCCAGTGACTGCATACGCCTGTCTGCTGACTTCTTTGCAGTTGCAGATAAGTGTCCAATTGGGGGTTTTGTTTTTTCTTGTCTTGTTTTGTGCTCCTTGGGGTTAATGTCATCCAGGAAGGGTAAATGCCAGTGTGGGAGACAGAATCTCCATAAAGACTGCCATGATAAGTGTCTTTTTTTGTGTCTAGGAGCTTCTCATAACCATACATTTTGTTCAGTTTGTCAGACATGCAGCCCAAAAACCCTTCACAGTAGACTTTCTTCCCTTTCCTTGCATCTTGAGAACCAGCATCTTAAGCTTCTTGGTAATGATACAGTGGAAGGAATCTCCTGCCCTGAGGGTCAGCCATTAGGGAAGAAGAAGGTGATAAAGGTACAACCAGAATCTTCAGCTGTCCAACCTCTGTCAGGTGTTTCTCCTGAGGTCATTACAAACCCAGAGGCTCACCCGGCTGTGTTGTCGGATTTCTCTTCCACAACTGTGTTGGAGGCCAGTGAGGATCCAGCTGACAGCACACCTGAAGAGGCTTTGCAGGTGTCCATCTTGGACATACTGGGGGGAAACACATTTGATTTTTTTCCAAGGGGCCTAGGGGAGTTCCTCCCTTTTTAGTTGGGGAAGAAGCTCCTACTAGGGTTCTCGACTGTCGTCCTGGGTCTAAGCCTTCTCAGTTTTTAGGAGGAGATATTTCCTTAAAAAAATAAACAAAAACTTAAAGATGTTTCTTTTGCTCCTAGTGAGACACAAAGTGACTGCCAGGCCTTTACTTAGGGGCTATTTACTGCTTTAATGTCCTTAAAGCCTTCTCTAGGTGTTTCAGTTCCTGCTCCTCCTTGGTCCTCGTCTACCCTTAAAAGGCCTAAAGAACAGGATTCTTCTGAGGATGAGTTTGGATTCTGATGATGAATCCTTTACTTATTCTACTCAGAATCATTCCCCTTTGGACTATGGGTCACAGGAGGAGGAATCTATTAGTCCTGAGGTTCCTTTTGAAGAAATTTCCTTTGAGGACACTCTCTAGGATGATGGAATCTTTTAAGTGGGATTGTGCTCAGGTCTCTATCCATAAGAGGTACTATAACTTGCTACAATTGGAATCTCCTAAGCCTGGGCTATTTCTCCTGTTTTTGCTGCTTTGCTGGATGCTTTTTCCAATGTCTCTCATGCGCCTGATTCTCTGCCCCCTGCTTCCAAGGAATCAGTCAGGTTTTATAGGGTGCCTGAGGACTGTTATTTTTTTATATAAATGTCCTGCTGTTGACCCCTCTGTAGCATCTGTTGCCTCTGATAAGCTGTCTCAATCACTTCCCTCACTCAAGTTATTGCCCTCTGACAAGGACAGCAGAGCTATGGAAAGGCGGGGTAAGAAGGTTTACATTTCTGCTACCCTAGCTTTTAGGGCTACTAATTATCAGACCCAAATCTCTAGCTATGTGTTGGCTCTTCTTTATCAAGCCTGTCAACTTATTTCTGATTTTCCAGACTCTGAGGTTAAAACTTTTCAGGATAAGGGTAAGGCCTTATAGGAGCTTAAACATATTTGTTTCTCCTGTGCCTAAATTTCAGATAAACTACCCCACAAAGCCTGCCTTTGTTCGTAGGCAATCCCAACCTTCTACTAAGGATAAGAATAGTGGCAAATGGGCTCTTTCTGCTAAGACTCCTCACTATTCATGGACTCCAATGCCTTCCTTTCCAGACAAACCAGGTGCTGTATGACTATCCATCCCTTCCCCGCCAAATTCCTCTTTCTCTTTGCCTTTCTCTTTCTCTTCCTGTTTGGCTTCAGATCACTCAGGATTTTTGAGTTCTGTCAATCATTTGTCAGGAATAATTCATGGAGTGGAAATCCTGTCCTCCTTTTATGGGCATTCCTCAGCCTCCTCGGGAACAAATTCCCTTTTTCCCAGAGGTTCCTCAAACTCTCTTGACTCAAAGTACTATTCAAGAGATGCCTGTGTCCCAAAGGGGGAAATGGCTCACTACTCTGGCCTTTTCTAGTGCCCAGGAAACACAGCACTTGGAGACCTATTCTAGACCTCTCTCATCTAAACACTTTTCTAAAAGTGCCTTCCTTTTTGATGTTGTCCCTCCAGATTCTGTTTCCTCTCTTGCTCCCTCAGGCCTATATGGTGTCTCGGGATTTCAAGAATGCTTATCTCCATATTCTGATCCTTCCTCTTTTCAGAAAATGTTTACATTTCTCTGTTGCTTCTTGGCATATTCAGTTCTCTGCTTTACCCTTTGGCTTTTCTTCTGCCCCAAGGGTGTTCACCATATACCTTGCTCCTGTGATTGCGTTTTACAGGCTTCAAGGAATCCAAATATTTCCTTATGACCTATTGATTCAGACATCCTCTCCAGAAACCCTTTTGCAAAATCTTAATTTTGCCATTTTCCCTTCTTCAGAGTCTGGGGGTTCACTATAAATGTCAAAAGATCTTCTCTGACTCCTCATTATCATGTTTTCCTGGGTTGCAGGATTCAGGCGGTGACAATACTGGCTTCCCTGCCCCCTCCAAAGGCCTTAACTCTCATTTCTTTCCTTCACATTCTTCTACCTCTGGCTTCCATTACCACCAGGGAGTTCCTGAGAGCTCTGGGTTTCATGGCATCCACCATTCCGATGCTCCCTCTGTCCAAACTTCACATGAGAAAGTTGCAGGGGTTTCTGAAGTCACTGTGGCTTCAACATACACATCCTCTAGACTTTGTAGTTCCTCTTCTTCCATGTCTCAGACAGGAACTTCACTGGTGGATTCAGCAGTTGTCTCTGAATCCAGGGACACCTTTTCATCCCCCTCTTCCCTCTCAGGAATTGTTCACAGATGCTTCAAACATGGAATGGGGGGGTGACATTTGTCTCCCAAAACGTTCAGTGGGTGTGGTCGCCTCATCAACAGAAGAAGCACATCAATGCCAAAGAGATGAGAGCTCTACTGCTGGCTGTCCAGGCATTTCATCCTTTTTTCTCTCCACTGCCTCTCAGGGTGGTCACAGACAATACCACAGTGATGTGGTATATTAACAAACAGGGAGGAATGAGATCTTATCTTCTTTGCCAGTTGGCACTTCTAGTATGAGATCTTGCTGTCAAATGTCAAGTGACTCTGCAGCCAGTTTATATCCCTTCTGGTCAGAACATTGTGACAGACACTCTGAGCAGGTCCTTAACTAAGTCCCATGAATGCTGCTTCACAGGGATGTGTTTCTGGACATTATCCATCATCGGGGTAGTCCTCAAGTTGATCTTTTTGCCTCCCCTCTAAACTGACAACTTCCTCTGTTTTGTGCCAGAGTCCCAGGTACTCTGGTGTGGAAGGTGGATACCCTCTCATTTTCTTGGAAGGGGATGTTCCTTTATGCATTCTGTCCCCTTTCTCTCATTCTGAAAGTCCTGTTCAAAATTCAGCAGGATGCTCCCAAAATCTTGTTGGTGACTCCCTTTTGGATGTGACAGCAGTGGTTCCCATTTCTTCTGCATTTAGCCAGGGGCAATCACCACAAGTTACTTCACAGGGTGGATCTACTGTCACAAGACAAGGGATATCTCATCCATCCCCACCTGTCCACACTTCAACTTACACTGTGGGTGATAGGATTTTGATTCCTGATAGACACCTTTTTTTCTAAGGACGTGTTACAAGTCCTGCAGGAGGCTAGGAAACCTACTACTAGGAAATATTACTTATCCAAATGGAAGAGGTTTTCTATTGGGTGTCTCTCTCATAACCTGAACCTAATTTCTGTGGATGTTCCTTTAGTTATCTCTTATTTGTGTGAGTTGCTCAATGCCGGTATGGACTACTCTTCTATTAAGGCCCATTTATCAGCTCTCTCTGCTTGTCTGCCTTTTTCTCCTCCTTTAGCTTCTAGATTTCAGGTTAAACAATTTTTTAAATGCATCCTTAATATTAGACCTCCCAGGAAGGCTGTTCCTCCTCCCTGGGATCTTAATTTTGTTTTGGATAGGTTGATTCGGGCTCCTTTTAAGGCTGCTGCTTAAGTTGTCTTGCTACATTGTTCCTGGAAGACTGTTCTTTTGTTAGCTCATACTTCTGCCAGATGGGTGTCTGAGTTGCAAGCCCTTATAGGGTTGCCACCCCTCTGTTTTTTTCTGGACTATCCAGAAATCAAATTTATTCTCCGGTAGTCCGGAAAACACTGTACAAACTCTGGTATTCTGTTTCAAAAAAGGAAACAGACTATTGGAGTTTGCAAATAAGCTGATTTACTATGCTTTTTTACAGAAAAGCATAGTAAATCAGCTGAAAGCAGGCATTAGGAATGGAAAAAGAAGGAGTTCCTTTCCCGATGATGTCGCAGTGACATTGTAAAGTGGGCGGAGTGTGGGCGGGAGAAAGGGAGGGGTGGGTGTGGATACTGGTGATGCGAGGGGTGTGGGCTCACTCCAGTTTTAGCCACAATGAAAGGTGGCAACACTAGGCCCTTATGGCTAGTCCTCCTTTTTTGATTTTCCATGAGGAAAGAGAGTCCTTGCGCACTCACCCTTCTTTTATGCCTAAGGTGGTTAATGAGCTATCACTTAGTCTATTAATCTACCTACTTTTTTCCCCTCTCTGCAAACTGACAGTGAGAGGGAGCTGCATAC
>NC_056743.1:579755700-579823200 GCF_019279795.1 Protopterus annectens
GAGAATGTGGATAGAATTCAAACCCTGTTTAGTTTTACTTCTGTAAATTCTCTAACCTAAATGCAGTAGCCAGACCATCCTGACTATAAGGACACAAAGACACTTGCAGGTGTTTAAACTGTAATCGTTAACCTGGTGATCAGGTGTATACTGGGCTAACCAGACAGTCTTAACGATATTAGGTTTATACACTTAGCAGATTAACTACCAAAATAAGTAAATTTAAGGATGTGTATAGGTTAGACCACGTCTCTCCTGCTATCACTATGTATTTGTTTTCTAAACTTAATGTGTGAGAGGGTGAGTATTTTCACAGATCAATAGAATACTTGGTTCCTACAATCTAGTTCTAGTGACTGTGACCCCCTTTACATCTCCAAGACATGACCAGGTTCATTCATATCACATCTCCCAATATCTTGCCTGACCTCTAGTTAGAAGAGCTCTTTCTCCTTTAGTGTCTTATCTAGCCATATCATTTCTGCTTTATGCTGTGCACCTTTCTGGTGACTTTCTTTTGGACTCCTTGTAGCAGTCTGACATCCCTATGTCTTTGTGTGGCCTCCAGAACTGTATACAGTGATCAAAATGTGCCCTAGTCAGGCCCCGAATAGCAAAAGGAATACTCTTTTGCTTCTGGAATATATTCCAGTGACGCTGTGCACCAGCATCCTGTTGGCTACCCCCTTTCACACTGCTTCTGCTGGTCTAGACTAGGTGTAATCAATAGCCCCAGATCTGATTCTTTCCCTGCTCATTTACCATCAGTTTGACTTCCCATCAGGAGTACTATGGCCTAGGTGCAGTGGTGCAGTGCTTTGCATTTGACTGCACTGACCCTCAAGGCATACCTTTCGGTCCAACCTTTCTAAAGACTCTTTCCTCCATCATCTACAGTTACACCTAACTTTGTGTCATCAACAAAAAGGCTGATCCTGTTTTTTTTTTTTGTGGCATTCAGATACATCTGAGACATATATATTTTGTTGCTCAGTTTTACTAAAACTAAGTCATAACACTTGATCATGTTTGACTGACAACTTTTTAATTTCTTCTGGCTGTGGACTCATACTGGTTATTCTGGACACTGCTGTTCTTTTCAAAAGCAACTGTCTTTTCCCTCAACATTCTCTCCATGACATTGCCATCCCTGCTATTAAACTAACAGACCTGCAGCTCCCTGGATTATTACTGCATCCTCCCCAGTTCAGCAGTGTGAAACTTGTTGTTTTCCAGTCTTAAAGTAATTCAACAATGTGCAGTGATCTACAAAAACACATGCACCAGGAGATTTTCCAGCATACTAGTCAGATTCATGATGCCCTGGAAGATGGTCCTGTGCTTAATGCTCTCTTAAGGAAAACTATTTCCTTCTCAGTCTCCTCCACTTCTGTCCTGGTGTCTTTCCACTGATTTGTACACTTTATGTACCTCCATCTGAACATGGCGTACATGTCTCACTTCCTGGCATAAAGACTAAAGAAGCATTCATTTAATACCTCCATTGCTACCTATTTTTCTTTGACCTCCCTTTATTCATTGCTCAGCCTGACCATATTTGCACGTCTCCCTTCCCTCTTTATGCTGTATAATGAAAAGCCCAAAAACTCCAATGCGCAGTCCAGTATCAATAAAGGCTTTCCTCCATAATAGAAATGTAATTCCTTCAATAATCCACCGCAGTTCAGCAAAAATTATAAATTTTAATGAAAAAACAATAAAAGATAGTAAAAAGCAACCAGATTGAGCGCTTTCATCTCCTCCACGGAGACTTCATCAGAATCTACATTTTTCCACTCAACCTCAGTTTAAATAATGGTTCCAATTGTTTAATTAGTTAATTAGTTTTGAAATCATATAGGCTGGCCATAAATTAATACAAATTTTAACTCTTTCTGGAATGAAACATTTCCAAAAAAGAGGTTGTTAAAAAAGTTATAAAAAGATACATTGTTTAAAACTCATCCAAAACAGTACAATAGGAAAAACTGGACTTTCCTCAGAAACTTGTTTTGTTAAAAAACAGTAGAAAAAATATATTGTACACAATCTTGTAAATGAGATATGTCAACCTTGAATAGGTATAAAGTTTATAATACTTATAAAATACTGAGCTAAAGGTTCATTGTTGTTCCATTAAGTGTTCATATTAAAAAATCTTATTAGAAAATTCTTATTAAAAAAATTTTATTACACAAGTTCATTTTAAAAAATAAAAAATTATGTAGTATATAAATATTCTAATAAAATAATATATTGTAAATACATATATTATACCATACAATAGAATAACATGAGGTAAAATGAAATAAAATGTTATGTAAGATAAAATGAAATAAAATGTTGTATAAGATAAAATGGTGACCTTAGTGGTGCCTCTTGGGGTCCTCTGATAAGATCTTGAGTGCAGGGTTGATGGATATGTGGTCATTTAGTCCATTATTCCCACATGCATCCAGTCTTAACTGCCAGATCATTTCCCTAAATTCAATTTTAGTTTCCCAGTCCCCTCCTCTCTCGTGCTTACCCACTTCTTCCAATATCCAAAATTTAAAATCAGCCTCCTTACACGTTCTGGTGTATCTAAAGAGTGCATTTGTGTCATTCATCTTAGTGATGTCTCTATTATGTTCATATATGCAGGCCCTTAAATTACATTCGTTTTTTTCCAATATAATATTTCCAACACTTCTTACAATAACACAAATACACCACCCCCTTTGTGTAACTATAATATTTCTTTCCCATCAACCGCCTATTTAGAGTGGGGAGGTCAAGATCTTTAGTCCCTGCTATAAATGAACATTGTGCACATCTACCACATTTGAATGTGCCATATCTAGTGCATGTTCCCCCTTTCACCTTTGTGTTGTTTTTCTTTTTCTCAAATATATTTTTTAAGTTCTTATTTTTCCTAAAGGTGTATCGAGGTGTTTGCTTAAACACATCTACTTTGGTGGGCATTCTACTGAACATTCCCCAGATCTCATTTATGCATCTCTTTATCCATCCCACACCATTAAAGTGTGTCAGAGTTAAATGGGGTAGGCTCTTTTCTTTATCTTTGTTGTTACTATTTATTTCATCTACTTCGACACCCCCAGCATTGGTCAATAATGGTTTATATACCGTATCCCATTTATTCAGTACAAACTCCTTGTTTTTCACAATCATGTGGTCTGGGTATCCTCTCTCTTTAAGTTTATATACCGTATCCCGTTTATTCAGTACAAACTCCTTGTTTTTCACAATCATGTGGTCTGGGTATCCTCTCTCCTTAGGTTTATATACCGTATCCCATTTATTCAGTACAAACTCCTTGTTTTTCACAATCATGTGGTCTGGGTATCCTCTCTCCTTAGGTTTATATACCGTATCCCATTTATTCAGTACAAACTCCTTGTTTTTCACAATCATGTGGTCTGGGTATCCTCTCTCCTTAGATTTATATACCGTATCTCATTTATTCAGTACAAACTCCTTGTTTTTCACAATCATGTGGTCTGGGTATCCTCTCTCCTTAGGTTTATATACCGTATCCCGTTTATTCAGTACAAACTCCTTGTTTTTCACAATCATGTGGTCTGGGTATCCTCTCTCCTTAGGTTTATATACCGTATCCCGTTTATTCAGTACAAACTCCTTGTTTTTCACAATCATATGGTCTGGGTATCCTCTCTCCTTAGGTTTATATACCGTATCCCGTTTATTCAGTACAAACTCCTTGTTTTTCACAATCATGTGGTCTGGGTATCCTCTCTCCTTAAACATGTTTTGGAGGATCTCTATTTCCTGTATTAGGTCAATTCTATCAGATGTCATCCACTAATCATTTGACCTTTTATTATATTCACTTTAGAATGGTAGGGAAATGTAGATAGGAATTAGAAAAACAATCCTCCCTATATATTCTAGATTTATATTTGTTTTTAATATGATCCTTTATTATTTTTACATCTAGGTAATGTGTTTCATCTGTATTTATTTCGAATGTAAATTTAAGGAATTCTGTACTATTATTCATATAGTCAATGAACTCTGTTATTTTTTCTTTGCTTCCATCCCATAGAATGAAAATATCGTCCAAAAATCTATAATACCCGCTGATGAATTTGTAAAAAATCGAGTTGAAAATAAATTGTCTTTCCCAAAATAACATAATAATATTTGTGTAAATGGGTGCACAGGCTGACCCCATAGCTATACCATCTATCTGATGGTATATGTCACCTTGAAAGTAAATATAATTATATTTCAGCACAAGTTCCATATTCTCTAAAACCAATTTAAAATCATCCGGTGTTAACATTTTCATTTCCACTAACATTTTTTCAAACCAATCAAGCCCTGTATTGTGTGGAATAACTGAAAATAAATCTTTTACATCAACAGTCACAAAAATTGTGCTTTCCTTGTAGGGTTTGGACCCAATCTTTGTAAGGAAGTCCCAAGAATCAATTAAAATGTGGGGGTATTTTTTGTAAAATTCCTTTAGTTTAAAATCAAATTGCCAGAGGTTGTGTCTTGGATCCTTGTGAGGATACTATAGGTCTTAGGGTGTATTTTTGGTATACCAAAAATAACTGGAATAACCTGTTTTGATACTTTCAGAAAATTGTACAGTTCTTTGTCTATAAGTCCTTGTAGTAAGTTGTCTTCCAAAATCATATCTATTTTCCTGTATGAGATGTTTACCTCATTTCTAGATACTAAAGTGTACCGGTTATCTTTGTCTAATATATCACATATTCTCTTGGTATAGTCCCATGTGTCCATTAGGACTACCCCCCACCACCACCACCACCCTTATCTGGCTTCATAATCCATAAATTAACATTGTCCCTTAGTTCTTCTAAAATGTGTGTTTCCTCTTTAGTTAAATTATCTATTGTTGTTACTTGCTTGTTGTACTTGTATTTTATTGTTTTTTCATTAAAATTTGTAATTTTTGCTGAACTGCGGTGGATTATTGAAGGAATTACATTTCTACTACGGAGGAAAGCCTTTATTGATACTGGACTGCACATTGGAGTTTTTGTTTTACGGTTTTGTGTGATTTTTGGTTACTGGTATAATGAAAAGCCCCCCAACTTGTCAGTTTCCTTTCAGCTTTGGCTTTACTGCCCTCATCTATTTTGCTGCATTTTTGTTTGATATCTTCTGTTGTAACCCCCTACCTCCCATCATTTCGATTCTTGGATATCTTGCTTTCACCTTAACTGCTAACCTCACCTTCCTCTGAAAGTATCTGTCTTTTCCTCTTTTTGTCTGTTCTTAAATCATTGTCCATGTCCCTGAGCACTGTACCTTGACCCATTGTCATAGCTTAGGTACTTACTCAGCTTGTTCCCAGTTCACAGATTCTGTTTTGTCTTTCTTCTCCATTGTATTGTAATTCATTCCCATAAAATCCAACATCATCATCTTTGTCCTTGTGTTCTTACCCTTCCTCTGCATTTCAAAATACAGTGGCATGTTCATTGTTGGATAAAGGTGGCTTTACCTTGGCATTCCTGATCCCTCCCACCTTGGTTAGGACAACATCCAAAACTTGTATACTTCTAAGCACATTTTTACCAGTTCGTTACACCCCTCATGATCCAGGACCTCAGTTAATTCCTGCCTCCTTCTTTAACTTGGAAATTGGACTATTCCAGTCCATTCTCAGTAGATTCATATCTCCTAGGACTATAACTCTCTTCCTCCAACTCTAATCCTTTATAGAGTCATTGGTTCATAGGTTAGTACTAGGCTATCAGCCCCTGTGGGCCATTTTAAGCCTAGTCAAATTTCTCAAACCTAAGGCATGAATCAGAATATATATTTTGTGTCTGTGAGGTAAACACCTTAACCATTATGCCAACCCACATTACCTTAAAATCCAGCACCATCATCTTTGTGCTTGTGTTCCTAGCCTTTCCCTTCCCAAAATGCATTGAGGTGCTCACTGTCAGCTAATGGTGGCTTGCTTCTCTCATCAGTCCCTCCTTCTGTTTCCTTTCCTTCATGTGCCTGCAAGTGGCTGACTTTAAGAGTGATGGATCATTTTGTTGACAGACCATCCTAGTATGGCCTCTGATGTGGTTATAAAAAATAATAGGGTACAGGAAGCAAACTTTCATACATGAGATTATGAAAGAATTTCCCTCTTCATACCTAGGCTTGTCATTCATTCGCTTTTTTATTTTATTTATTTTATTTTACATTTGTTAACCAGGACAATCCAGCTGGACCAGGTCCATTTTCAGTGGATGCCCGGGGAGAAAAGCTCCACAATTAAGATATAGTAAGGAGTTAATACAATGAGAAATATACAAAATGGGAAGACAGTAGATTACTTACAAGCAGAGATATACAATAATTTGTTCACAATAGTTAATAGGCATTGCAGGACTGAAATACAGTTAGATTAATATTTACAAAGGTAGTATAGACAGTTTACATTTCAAGTAAGTGTACACTGAAAGAAGTACAAAGGCCATTGTGGCTTATTCTAAGACTATGTATTTCTATGTGAGTAGAATAGTGTGAATTCTAGACTGGAGTTGTTTGGAGGAGGAGAAGAGAAGGTATAGAGATTGTCAAGTGATACATGGGCAGATCCAAGTTGTCCTGAGATGAGATTTGAGTAATTTTTTGAAGTTGTGTATGTTGTTGTGGGGGTTATATTAGTGGGGAGATTGTTCCATTTTTTGGCTATGATGTGGGAATATAGGGCTTTACCTGCAGTGTTGTTAGCAGTAGTAACACTGAGGAGAGGTTTATTGGATGAGTGGAGAGGGCGACTGGATGAGTGGGAGATTAATAGATGTTTGAGGGCTGGAGTTTTTCTGGGTAGTTTCTAGTGTTAAAGGCACAGGTGAGTTGTTGGTTAAGCTAGTAAGTTAGGAAATTCAAGTCATTAAATTTATTTTATTACTTGGCAGTGGTGAGTTCTAAAGGGGGAATTGGCAAATTTGGCAATCTTGTTATAGCATGACACTAACTTGTCCAGATCTGCTTTTCTAGTATGGGTTGGGATTGGTGCAGCATAAGTAAGTGTTTATAAGAGGTGAGTTTGAGCTAGAATGATTCTTGATTTTGCTGTGAGATAGTTTTTGTGCCTGTAAAGGGTTCCCATTTTTTTGTGAACTTTCTGAATGGTTTGTGCTATGTGTAAATCGAATGATAGGTTGTTGTCTATTTCAACTCCTAGGAGTTTTGTGTGGGTGGATGGAGAGATGATAGTGCTATTCCTAGATGAGATAGAGAAAGTAGAGGGGGTAGATTTTGTTTTATTAGGGGTGAACAGGAGGAGTTTGGTTTTATTGGGGTTAAGAATAAGTTAGATGTCAGTGATCCAAGTTTCAATAGCAGAGAATGATTCTTGGGCTAATTGTTGTAGGGTGTTGACAGATGGGGCTGCACAGATGAGAGTGGAATCATCTGCGTACTGAATTAGTGAGGCTTGCTTGGAGGAGGTGTACAGATTGTTTGTAAAGACAGAGGAAAAGTAGTGGGCCTAATATTGAGCCTTGTGGTACTCCTATAGAGTTAGGAGAGGAGGGGATAGATCATTGTGCCATTGTACAGATTGCTGTCTGTCTGATAAGTAGCTTTTGAACCAGGAGATAGTAGGGGAAGTAAAGGATAGAGAATGAAGAGTGTGAGACCATGTCAAATGCTTTGGAGAGGTCTAAAAAGGTAGCAGATACATAGTTGTTGTTTCTATGATGATTAACCAGATTGGTGAAGGAGAGAAGAGCAGAAGTTGTACTATGGTGAGGGCGGCATCTGTGCTGGTTGGAGGAGAAAAGATTGTTTGTATTCAGGAATTGCATAACTTGTGAGTGTATGCATTTCTCTAGGAGCTTAGATAAGGGGGGAAAGAATTGTTATAGGCCAATAGTTGGAAAAGTCGTAAGATTTACCACCTTTGTGAAGAGGTATAATGTAGGATCTTTTCCACAGTTGTGGCACATAAGCTTCCTGAATGGACCTGTTTATTAGGGTTGATACTGGATATGATAGGGAGTCGGTTGCTATTTTTAGCAAGTTAACAGGTATACCGTCTGCTGCTAGTGTGGTAGATTTTAATTTGAGGAGGAGGTTTCTAATTTTAGATGTAGGGACAGGTGAGAGAGAGAAGGATGGTTGGTTGGTAGAGTTGCTAGGAGTGTTCCCAGCATTTGAGGCTGGTGAGTTATTAGCGTTTGTTAGTTGGTTGGACAGAGTTTGGATTGAGTTTATGAAATGACAGTTAAGCTGGGAAGCTATATCTTTGCTGTTAGTATATGGGGAGGTGGGGGTGGGGTAGCAATTGTTCCAGGTTTTAGTAGGGAGTTGATACTATGCCAAACTTTGTCTCTGACTTCAAAGATATGGACTGCTAACAAAAAGATAATTTAATGGCCCATATCTCGAGTGCCTTCTGTGTGGAGTCTGCATGTCCTCCCCGCGGTCGAGTGGCTTTCGAAAGACATGCGCAGAATGGGCGTGCCTTCATTGAAGATTGGGCATTGAGCTGGCACCTCAGCACCTTAAAAAATCTACTGCTAATCATTAGCAGACCGGAGTTCTGCTGTGGCAACCCCTAACCGGGAAAAGCCGAAAGAAGAAGATCTCTCTGGAAACCACTGCAATGCATTATTTTATAAATCAATCCCCCCCACACACATCTACCTTAATCATTTGAGCACTTGCCCTAGTTTCTGACTGACTGCTCACTTGACCTCTTCATGAGGTGATGTTATCCCCCCGCCCCCATATTTGATACCTTACTTTATGTAGATTGCTACTCTACCTCCTGCCCTGTTCCCTATCATTCCTGAACATCCTATACCCAGGCACATTCTTGTCTTTCACCCTCTTGTCACTGGCCAGTGTTTCTGTGATTATAACAATGTTCACCCTCTTACTCTGCATCCCTGCTTGTAGTCCTCACATCTCCTTATGTATCCCCTTGCATTCCATAGTAATACTACCCAGCCACATTCTGTGTCACCATTCTTCATTCCTAAATGACATGTACTGAAGCATATGCATGTCTTACCCCATCTTGTTACTCATCAATGTTTATTTTATTTATTTTATTTTTATAAAAAAACTAATGTTACAGGTTATTCAGTCCCATAACACTCTGGTACCTTTCTCTACTCCTATAAAATTGCTAAGTTTTGGAACACTCTTCCTCAACCCATAGCAAAAAAACCTAGCTATCATCAGTTCAAACACCTCCTAAAAGAACATCTAGCAAATCATTGGCTCTGCTCCTGTCATACTCCTGGCTAAGTCTACCCACTCTCCATCTATTCTCTTATAACTGCTCCTTTCCTATCTAGTTCTAGCCCATGTCTACTGTTTTATTTTTTCATTTGGCTAACATTTTATTATACTTCTCCTATTAGCAGCTAGTGTGGTCTTAAATCCTAGGAAATCAATGGTCACACACTTTTGTAACTGTATATATTTTTCTACACTGTGACTTATCAAACATTAGAAATATTGTTAATATTATTGGCTTTTTTAATTTTTCTCAAGTGTATGTTTGGAGATTTTCTCCCCGGGTCACCACTGAAAATGGGTTTCTGGCCCAGACGGTCATTACCCAGTAAACAAATGTTATAAATTAATAGATAAATTTATTTATTTTATTTAACATTTGTTTACTGGGAAAGTCCAACTTGGAATAAAGCCAATTTTCACAGGAGGCTCGGGGAGAAATGCTCTAGATGCATGTCTTTGTAACATGGAGGAAATTGGACCACCTGGTGGAAACTCACACAGACACAGGGAGGACATGCAAACTCTGTGCAGAAGGCACCCCAGCCGAGAACTGAACCGCGGAGAACCTCTTGCTGTCAGGTGAAAATGCAACTGCTGCACCACTGTGCCATCATTTCTTTGTTTATATCAGCATTTGCCCTCTTATTACTGCTTGTAGTTGTCATATCTTCTTTCATGTCCCCTTTGTATTCCATAGTAATACCTGCCATCATCCTGGTGATGTGAGCGAGCTACGGGACCCACAGCAGTCATCTTTAACATCAGTGTTATACTGAGTTGTGTCCAAGGCTTAGTCCATCTGACACCCTCCCACTCATGCGAGAAACTGCCTACAAGCCAAATGGACAGTCCCAACTGTATCACAATAAGCAAACAATAGTTGTGTCCAAGGCTTAATCCATCTGACACCCTCCCACTCCTGTGAGAAACTGCCTACAAGCCAAACAGACAGTCTCAACTGTATCACAATAAGAAAGTAATAGTTGTGTCCAAGGCTTAATCTGTCTGACACCCTCCCACTCCTGCGAGAAACTGCCTACAAGCCAAATGGACAGTCCCAACTGTATCACAATAAGCAAGCAATGTTTCCACCTGACTTTTTCTTATTGTAATTATGGCTGTGTACCTTGTCCACATTCGCTGCACTGCATCACCAGGCTGCTATATGCCCCCAGTGAATTACTTTGCCCAAGCTTTTACTCACAACCCCCCCTCCCATCCCCTTGGCCATATCTGCACTAGCTGTTCCCACTCTTATTTCACTTTCTGGACCCTGACAATGTCCTTTTCTCTTTCTGTATACTCTCCCATTTGTTTTCTTTCAGGTTTCCTCACTCCATCTGTTGCTGGAACCTGCTCCCCACCCCCTCCTATTTTACCCTGCTCGCTACTATTATTTCTCTTCCCCTAGCCTCCTTTCTCCCCTCACTCCCTCATCATACTATACCAATTAACTACACTACAAACATAACTTAGCAGAATCACCTGCTTCTTCTAAATGTGTTGCTTTTCTTCCCTAGCCCTACATAGTTCCTGTACTGTCCTACGTGCTTACCTTTGCTGATTGTTTCTCAAGGGTCCTGTGTGCTGTCTCTGGTTCTTAATAATAATAATAATCTTCTTTCCAGCTCTCAGCATGGCTTTAGACCTAAACATAGTACAAGCACTGCCCTACTAACCTTCACTAACACTATTCATCATCTCATGAATGAAGGCCAGCTTGTTTCATCCATCTTTCTTGATATGTCCAAAGCCCTTGATACCATATCCCACCAGCTACATCTTAATAAACTGTCTTCCTATGGCCTCAGCCCATCATCACTAACTTGGTTCCATAGCTATCTTTCCAACCAACAACAGGCTACAAAATAGGAAAACTCACTTTCCCTCTTCTCATCTCCGTGAGTGTACCCCAAGGTTCTATACTTGGTCCTCTTCTCTTTATCATATTCACAAACAACCTCAGTTCTGCGACTCAGCTAGCATCTGTAGTACAGTACACCCATGATGCTACACTTATCTGCTCAGCCATCTCACACCAGGAACTCCAATTAAGAATGCAATCATATTTTCAGGACATTGAAAAATACCTCTCTCAACACCAGCTCATTCTAAACCACAACAAAACTAAGATTATAGTTTTCAATAACAAAAACCTCAAACCTTCCCAGTCCCCTCTCTCAATCTTCTCCACAGATGGAACAGAGATAGTACCTACAAACCACACTAACCTTTAGGTGTTACTATAGAGGATAGTCTAAAATCTGATAAACATATTGCTCTAATAATCAAAAAAGTCCACATCAAGCTAGGCACACTATACAGGGCCAAATCATACCTAACTCCAGAAGCCGGCTAGCAACTGCCCGCTCACACCTGCTATCCTCCCTCCTATACGGTTCCCTAATATTCACATACCTCTGAAAGATAGACCTCAGCAACCTAGTATCATGTTATAATAAGATTGCCAAATATGCCACTAATCAACCATACAGATCTCACCACTGCTCAGCTCTCTCACAGCTAAACTGGCTAGAGGACCCTAACCTTATATCACTAAATCAACTAACTTTAGCCCACAAAATAGTCAATCATCCTAGCAAATGCCCTGCTATTTCCAACTTAGTCCAGCCTAGTAACAATTTCAAATCTCTCAGATCTTCTAACAAACTTTTACTAAAGGTTTCCAACTCCTACAACTTTCATGGTGACTCCCTCTATTCTCACAAAATACCAAACTCTGGAACACTCTTCCTGAGACTATAGCAAAAAACCCCTAATCTCTGTCAGTTCAAACTTCTCCTAAAGGAACACCTTGCTAATCATTGGCTGTGCTCTTGCCATTCTCCAGGCTAATTCTTTCCCAATTCCATCACTTTTACCCTACCTTTGCTTCACCTCACCTTCCCACAACTCCTGTTACCTCTTGTAACCCCATCCCACTCTTCATTCTACCTGGAATTCTTATTGATCATATTTATCTTCTATATGCAGACTCATCATCTCTACACCTCATCAGTGATTTGCAGAATTAAATATATTCTTCAACTACTCACACATGTTTTTAAAACAAACAATGCTCATAACTGTACCTACACATTCTATTTGATTCTGAGCTGTATTTCATTATTTTATCTGCCTAATTTATCTTCTGTTATTTAAATTGTTTTTGTTTTTGGATATAAATCACTATTGCTTGTATTGTACTATTGTGGAGCTTTTCTCCCCGGGTCTCCACTGAATACAGGCCCCTGGCCTAGCTGGACACTACCCGGTTAACAAATGTGGTAAATACGTACATATATACTACCCAGCCACATTTTGGGTCACCCTTGTTCATTCCTAAATTACATGTACCGAAGCACATGCACGTCTTACCCCATCTTGTTACTCATCAATGTTTCTTTGTTTATATCAGCGTTTGCCCTCTTATCACTGCTTGTAGTTCTTGCATCTTCGCTCGTCTGTCCCTTGTATTCCATAATAATAATTCCCAGCCACATTCTGGGTCCCCCTTGTTCATTCCTGAGCAACCTATACCAATGCACATGCATATCTTTCCCCTGTTGTTACTGGGCAAAGTTTCTATGATAGCAGCCATGTTCACCATCCCATTCTGCCCCTTACAGCTCTAGCATCTTCCTAGCCAGACTTCCTGCATTCTATAACAGTACTACCCAACCTCATTCTTTGTCACCCTTGTTTGTTCTTGTGCTATTTCCTGTGTCCTTGTTTGCTTTTTTCTACTACCTAGGTACTTGCCACCACCTCTTCTGTATGAGTGACACTTGCACCACCTTCTGACTTAGTTTAATGCTACACTCTTTGCTATGTACTTCTCCATCTCACCTTTCAATACTGATGTACCTTCTGGACTAGGATGGAGCCTGTGCCTGGCATAAATCTGGTCTTCCTGCCAGAACTCTACCATATATTTGTACTAGATGAGCCTTTCTCCCTTGTCCATTGGTGCAACAGGTCATATCTCCTAATTCTCTGTCTCCTCAGTGTGCCATATTCTAGCACAGGTAACAGGAGAATGCTGTCTCTAAGTTCTAACTTGGCATCTCCCTGCCACCTCCATTGCCCTGGCTGATACTACATCAGCTATCTCTGGTGATAGGTTATTGATACCTACAAACACCACCATGCATCTATCCCCCTACCCCATCATCAAGTCTAAACCATGGCACTATAATCTTTTCTCCACGGTTTCCTTTGACATGAATCTTAACCCCTTTTGTGACTAAGTAGTCAGAAAAAATATCCTCTCTTCTGTCACACAACACTAATTCTTATCTCCTTTACTTCTTGTCTCATGACACTACCTTTCCTGTCTGCAATATTTTCTTTCCCCAATTCCACTGCCTTAGCCCTACTCATACCTTTCAACTGTACAGATTTTTGCAGAATGTCCAGATTTTTGTTTCATGTATTTGTTCCATTTTTCATACAATTCTGGTTTTCTGACAAATCACTGGCAAATCATTAAAGAATTAAATCAGAAAAATAATAACAGACATTTGAGTTTCAGACTTCATACCCTTCATACTAATGCAAAACCTGTTTGTCTGCAATATTTAAAAACTGTCCTTATTTTTGGACCTTTGCCCCCCCCCCCCCTTATTTATGGCTTTGTCCAGATTTCTTTCTGTAAGAGGTTGACAGATATGGTCATACTCACTGTCTGTGCTGGTTGCCTATCAGATTTCCATTCTAGCCTACTGAACTCCTCATTCAAAAATCTTTCCTTCCCATCTGGCTGAGTGACCCTTCTTGCCCACTTTACATCTACAGTCCTTGTCATTTTTATTCCTGAATGTTTACTAAATCTTACCATTTAATCAATTGTCACTGTTATCTGCAACTATCCCTCCATATGTCATCTTTCATCTTCTTTGTTTCATGGCTGCATCTTTCATCATTCAATCTGCTTTCTGCCATATCATTTGCTTATGTTACCATCTCTGTCCTTGCCCTTTAGCTCTGTAAATTACTAACGCCTACCTTTTTCCACCCCAGCATACTGACTGCCCTCTTGCTTCCATCTTTTTAGCCAGCCTGCTCTCTCCCTCTTGCTCACCTTACTAGCCAATTCATTAGCATGTATAACTGCGTATGTTCCCCAGTGCTCCTCCATTCTCTCGCATATCCCAATATCCCCTGACACAAACTACTCCTCTACATTTTAAGCACATCAACATCTCTTCACATTTCATTTTTCATAGTGTTTGGTTCCTTTCAAACTGCCTCTTTCTTGGATCTGTCACATTTTTTCTTCATCCCATCTTGAATTTTTTGCTCCTTTACTGCTCTTTCTGACTGCATGTGTCTCCTTCTATCTTCTCACATCTATGTTCTACCTATCCCCTATCTCCATATCATTTTTTTCCTGTTTCCAGCACTCCTCTTATCTCCTTGCTTCCTGTCTAGCCCTTTCCGCTATGTAATTTTTTCCACTTGCCTGTACTCTTTGGAGCATAACCTACTATCTGCTGCCTCTCCGTGTCCTTTTTTACCCCACCCCGTTTACCTGCTGTCCGCCTGCAGTCCTCTCCTGCTATGTTATGGCCAGTTCTAATAAGCAAATAGCTGCCCTTTTTGGCAATCAAATCCTTTCATGAAGCTTCCCCGGTCTTCTACAAATCCTACATGTTTGTCCACCCAAATCAATCTCAGTCACACTCTTGACCTATATTTTGGACAACATACCCCACTGCTCCTTTCCTTCTACCCAACAGGTTGTCCTCCTCCTTTTTTCCAGCCCCATCTTACTGTTCTGCCACAAAGTACCTAACTGGCCTCTTGATCAGTCTGTGTTACCTTTACTATCCTTTCTTCTGTGTCTGCTAACTTCTTAATCTCACCTTACTTGACCTCTCCCTACCACCTTACATGGTCAACCCCTCATTATATCCTCTTTTTTCCATCATTACCCTATGATACCCCACAACTTCATAGCTCAGTCTGTACTTTTGTATATTCTGGCATGGTGTCCCATGGTAGCCAGTAGATGAGGCAGTGCTATTTGATTATTTTGAAAGAATGTTCAGTGGGGTATTCTGGAGCACTGTTAGGTGGGACTGAAGAGCTCAGTGGGGTATTCTGGAGCACTGTTAGGTGGGACTGAAGAGCTCAGTGGGGTATTCTGGAGCACTGTTAGGTGGGACTGAAGAGCTGGGTTTGATTCTGCACTAATTCCTGATTGGGCACTTTTCTCTCTGCTCCTAATTCTGAATGCTGTGCTACTTTTCTCCCCCAAATACTGTCATCTGACATACAATACAAGATATAAGCTCAGAAGGACCTCCAACCCAGTAGGAGCTCCTTTGCTGACCATCTCATACAGCTTTCCTAATTAAAGCTTTTCTGCTGTTTATGCCAGTCATTTAGCTACCGGAGGGGGCTTGTCACCAGGCACTACTTGAATGCTGGTGCAGGATTGCTCAGAAATGATACAGTGGTGAGTGTATTTAAGGCAATGTGGCAAAGCATGAGCGCAGATGTGCTGGAAAATAATGAAGAGCCTTTAGCATTCCTTCTGTACCATTCGGCTGGAGCCCTCATTTCTGCCATATGCTAAAAAATATTACTGCTGCACTCGTTTGGCATCGTTACATCTGACATGTTAATATTTAGTATTGTATTGTTTTATTGTGAAGGGGATAGACATACTAGGCTGATAGATGATCAATAGCTTTATTTTTTTTAATCTTTTGCTGTACTACAAATGTAAGAAATGAAAACTGAGAAAATTAAAGGATGATATAGATGTGTAAGGAAGAATGAGAGAAATGGATGGTAATTTTTATGTACAATGTTTATAAAGGAAAAAATGACAAAAAAGACCCTTATGTCATGAACTCTTAACCCTAACCTTCTACAAAATCTCTGTGCAGTTATTATGGTCAAAGTTAGGAAAGCCAGATAGGTATTAAATTAGGATACAACTGGTACTCTGGTTATTAGCTTCTGAATCTGCCATGCTCTGAAATACTTTGGGTTTTTCCTTGGAATTCCTGAAAGAAATATATTCATATCTCTTGCCTATTAATCATCTTTTCAAAGACCCTAGTTCTGAAAAAGTTATATTTGTGAGAACACTTATCAATATGGGGGAGGGAAAAGATGAGATTTCCCCCTATGAATTGTGTTTTAAAATGCAGTGGCTTCAACCTTGAAAATGATGTATTCTGGGAAAATGTATTGTGTGAAAAGGGGAAAAGAGGAAGAACAACAAGAACAGCAAAAAAGCTTAGAAATCAATGATCTTGTCCATGTATTTATTTATATATGTATGCATTATGCATGTATGCATGTATGTATTATGTATGTATGTATTATGTATGTATGTATTATGCATGTATGTATGTATGTATTATGCATGTATGTATGTATGTATTATGTATGTATGTATGTATTATGTATGCATGTATGTATGTATTTATTTATTTATTTACAGAGGAGGACAAGAGGGAAGCTTTTAAATTAATGGCCCAGTAACAAATTTCTGCTGAGAAATACTTCAAAGTGTAGGGTTATTTACTTTACATTTGTTTATTCATTCCTTGGCATTTGTTTACTGGGGCTGTCTGACTGAGCAGTGCCCTTTTTCAGCAGAGGACCAGGGAGAAAAGCTCCATTATACAGACATCACAAACATCATGAATATCATTTGCATTGTTTCATCATTTATAGTAAGTTTTGATCATGAGCAACAGTTGCATTATTCAGATATCTTTGACATCAGTTATATCATTTCCACACAGTTTTTAGTTAAAAGTAACAGTTACATGGGTTGTATATGAATACATTTTTAAGATAAAGAATTGAAAGCAGCCCAAAGGAAGGAAGGAGGGGACTTGGCACAAGGAAGATAAAGGAGAGGAGATGATCACAGAAAGCTAAAGTTGTGATACAAGTACATTAGGTTTTGTGCATGGCACAAATTCATATGCTATATTATTACCAGTTTAACCAGGGGTGGTCCAGGTACAGAGACGTTTATCTATCAGTTGGCGTGTAAAGTCTTTCTGGTTGCAGAATGTTCCTAAAAGGAGAGGGATGGTATTCACGCTATCAGCAATGCAGTGTGAATACAGGGAGAATCCTGCATTGTTGTTAGGTGTAGTTATAGAGAGTAATAATGTGCATACCTGTCAACCTCTTACCACAAGAAATCTGAACAAAGACTAAAATAATGGGGGGACAAAAGCCAAAAAATAGGGACAGCTTCTAAGTATTGCTCTTATAAACTTAAAAGGTTGCTAGAATAAAATGATTTATGTTAGAATGTGTTTTCTGAAGGCTACGAAGTCTGAAACTCAATTGTATGGCATTATTCAGTGACTGCCATCCTCAATGATTTGCCAGAAAACCAACATTTTACGAGGGTCTGACCAAAATTTTGAGGTAAAATCTGACATTCTGTGAAAATCTGAACAGTCAAGAGCCATGACGACTTGTCAGTGGAGTGTAGAGGTGTATTATCAGTTTAAGGTTGAATGATGAAATGAAGAGATGGAAATTTTCAGGATTGTGTGGTAGTTTGAAGGTTGTAATTAATTGTGAGTGCAATATAGAATTATTTAGTTTAAACCAGTTTAGGTATTTTAGAGAGAGACAGTGATGTGATCTAGATTGTTGGTTGGTTGCACGTTTGGCTGCTTTATTGTAGCATTGCTCTAGTTTGCTTGATAGACAGGAGCTGAGATTAGTTAGGCCACGAGGGGCATATAATAGGGTGGGGAGTAGAAAAGAAGTGGTTATGTTTTGTCTAGCAGAGGCAGAGTCAGTAAACTACTGTTTACTCTAAGAGGCAGCCTAGTTTTGGTGTGTCTTCTTTATCGGGTCTATATCACGTTGTCGAACTCTTAAAAGTTTGAACGTCATATGGTCGACACCATATGATCAAACTTTTAAAAGTTCAAAGATTTCAACGGAGATCTCCGTACAGTGCAGAATGGGAAGATTTCACTTTTCTGAACTGTAGTGCAATCTCGGAGTTGGTATATTTAAAGAGCGGGGGGGGGCACAGCCCCCCTGCTTAAACCATTCAGGTAGGTTTTTTCTTTGGTTTATTTTTTTATTACATTTTTGAACTTTTAAAAGTTCGATCATATGGTGTCAACCATATGATGTTCGAACTTTTAAAAGTTTGATTATGTAATATAGACGCTCTTTATTGTTTGCTGAAGGTGGAGATTAAATTTTAGGTGGTCTATAAACACACCTAGTAGTTTAGTGTGGGATACCAGTTTTATTTTAGTCTTGTTGGATGACAGCATATTAAAGGTAGTCTTTTGGGAGAACAGAGTTGGGGTGAACAGCAATTATTTAGTTTTTTTTAGATTCAGGAGGAGTTGTGAGTTGTTGAGCCAAGCTTCTATGAAGGAGAAGGATTTCTGGGTGATTGTTTGCAGCATGGGTAGTGTCCTAGCAGCACATATTAAAGTTGAGTCATCAGTGTATTGTACTACAGTGGCTTCTTTGGCTGCTGTGTTTAGGTCATTGATAAATAAGTTAAACAGCAATGGTCCTAAAATGGAGTCTTGTAGGACACCAACAGATATAGGAAAGAAAGAGAAGAAATCATCTTGTTATTTCACCTCTTCAGACCTATTATTGAGGTTACTCAAAAACCAGTTAAGTGAGAAAGATGCCCATAGGAAGACAATTTAGCTAGGAGAATTAGATGATTGACTGTGTTAAATGCCTTCAATAGATCCAGAAATAGGGCTGAGATTAGAAGACTTGAATATCTATTGTGGTTTATTACATCTGTGAACCTTAGATCAACAGTGGTTGTACTGTGATTGGGTCTGAAACTACGCTCTGAGGGAGACAGAATGTTATGAGAAGTAATGCATGTAGTAAGTTGAGAGTGAATACAACTACCCAAGATTTTGGCTAAGGGTAAGAGAATGGTGATGGTATATAGTTTGTGAGCTCAGTTGATGCCCCACCTTTATGGATGGGTATTATATAAGATTATTTCCATAAGTTCGGGACATATTTTTCTTGGATAGAGTGGTTTATTATACATTGGACAGAATATGCAAGGCTATATACAGTGAGTTTGAGATAGTCAACTGGTTCCACAGCTATCTCACCAACAGACTTCAGGCTGTAAAATGGAAATGAGATCTCTCCCCCTTTCTGTCTCTGTTGGCGTACCTCAGGGATCTATTCTAGTCCTTTACTATTCAATATATTCAATAATGCCCTTCACAAAGCTACCAAAGAAGCTTCCATAGTATAATACACAGACAATACCATGCTCATATGCTCTGCACTGGGTCTACTGCTATTCCACAAGGTGACTTCAGACTCCATTTCCTCAGCTGAGCCCTGGCAACATGACTACCAACTATTTTTAAATGCTATAAAAATATGTTGGTTTTACCCAAATCTCTGACAGCACAGAAACAATCCTTCAGCATCACATCAGCAAATAATACTCCAGTTGAAACAGTTATCATTGCTCTTATATTTCCAGCTATTACCTGTTAACATGTATTTCACTTATGTAAAATAATATAACTTCTAAAATATATAATAAATGTCTTTACTATTTGTTTCAAATCTTCTTGGTGATTTAACTGATGATAACTTAAAATATGATCAGTATATCACTCGAGCCATCAAGAAAACTCACCAAAAGTTGGTCTTCCTCTGCAGAAACAAACCCTTTCTCATGGACTACTCCAGAAATTCTTTATCAACATCTTATCTTCTCCCTTCACTTCTCTATACCACACCCATCCTGATTAAACTTCATTCCACCTTAAAAAATAAGCTGGAGGTTTGCTACAATAAAAGAACTAAGCTTGCATTGAACTTACCAAACTGTTCACACCACTGCCTAGCAGTGAAACACCTCCACTGGCTTGAACTACCTAATTACCTTACCTACTCCCAGATGCTTAGTGCTCACAAAATAATGCACAAACCCTTCACCTGCCCATCACTACAAAACACACTCCTAGGACTCTCTGCTCACAGAACATGTATCTCCTTACCAGAACCAAGCCTCATAATAGTGCAGGTGACTCATTTTACTCAACCTATGTTGCTAATCACTGGAACTTCACCCCACCCACCCTGAAACAAGACATTACCACACATTTCAAATGCAACCTAAAAACAACACCTAACTTCCTCACGTCTATGTTCATACTCCCATCCTGACTAAACTCACTTTTATTTCTGTTTCTCTTCCATTGCCAGTCTCACTATCAATCACCTTGACTCTTTCACCTTTCTTATCCTTGTCTCTTTCTCTGTCTATTTCATTCCTACTACTGCCCCTCCAACTAACCTACCTCCAAATAACCTATATCCATAATCTTCTCCTACTAATACCCATCTTCTTACCTATCTACTGTTATCTTGACCTATCCACTACCAGAGCTGTTTTACTTACATTTTTCTTGATTATTTCTGCTTATATCCTTCCTCCCCTCCTCTATTTCCTGTTCCTGAGCTAGTGACAGCCTACCTCATTAATGTCAATATACATACAGTGAACCTATGTGGATTGTCATTGCTCTTGTATCTCCAACTGTGACGAAAGGAGGTACTGCCAGCACAGCTAGCTGGAATTTTGTAAATAATTATACAGTAAACCCTTAGTTAACTGGCACCCATGGGGATTAGTATATGCTAGATAACTTGACTTGTTTTCAGGTTGGGGAGAGAGGGAATTTATTCCTATCTTCCTTTTTAAAACTCTAAAACTCTAAAAATGCAAAGTATGTTTCTGTGGGGGAAAACAGAAAGTGCAACACATGAAAATTGTACTGTATTTCTTTGATTTTTTTTTTTCACTGGTTGCTTGAGTTCCAGTTAACTGAGAGTTTATTGTATGTCATTTGTGAATATCAAACTGATTTATACAAAATGCTTGTGTTGAAAATGTATTTGTAAAGTGCTTGTGTTTGAAATGTATCCGCGGTGTGTCCTACTGGAGAGAACAGAAATGTACATGCACTATTGTAACTGTTTAAATGTATATGTTTTAACAGGGGAAACTGGTGAGTTAACCTCAGTCCAGCAAACTTTAAAAAAATCTGAAATTAAATCACTTTACGAGCTAGGCAGTAAAGATGCTATCTCACAGATTTCAATGCAGCCAGAGATGCAAAGTCTGTACTAGGAAGCTTTCTGCATTGCCTTTGTGGTGAACTAATTACTACTCTGGAAGCATGGAGGAATTAAATTGTCTTATGACTTCCAGCACCTGCCACAGACCTCAGCAAAAGCCCTTGAGTATGTATTTTTACAGGTAGGTGCTAAATACTGCCAACTGTCAGGAATGGGGATTTGCATTAGAACTAGAAGTCAAATGACCATAACTGATGTCATCCTGCAAGCTATCTCAGAAGTAATATTTTAGATATTATTTTGAGAAGTGTCTTAGTTAGACAGAGCATTCTGCATTCTGTCTTGTGCCTGACAACAGGAAGAACCATTCACATCATCTGCCTTGCTCTATTAAGTAAATTGGAAATAGTAACTCTCTTAGATATAGTCAAGAATATAGTGAAGCTTAGTTTAGATGTTGCTTTTTTTTCCCTTTATTTGCCTGAGCCTGTCCTCCAATGTTATTTTAAATATTTCTTGTGATTTGAACTCTGATGTCACTGTGAATATATACTTAGTATTTTCTTGTTATTTTATTATTGATTATTAAATGTATTTAAACCTTTCATTGTGGCTGATCTTTGTAGGGATATTTATGTTTTGAGAGAATTTGCATATTTACTTGGTGACACTATGTGGACCACTCCTAATAGCCTTGCTCTTGTTTGAACTACCCTTTGTATTAATATTAATTTCACACAGTAAAATTTGACACCCTTTGCTATGGGCCTTAAAGTAGCTGGCAAGGGGTTCTGGTGGCAGTGATAACTACCTTATAATCTGGGAAAAAGGGGGCATAGTTAGTAAACCTGTGCCAGCCTTTCCCAGGTGTGTATGTGTGTGTATGTGCAAATCACATCTCAAAGAGTGTATGTATCAGCTACTTAGGCAGGGACATGAAGCACTAGTTGGACAGAGAGAGTGTTGGAGAACTTGGCTTGGAAGCCTGGCTAAGGACTCAACTCAATAGCTGTGCCAGTGGGTAGTCTTATTGGGGATCTGGAGAAAGAGAAAGGAGCCAGCCCCAGACTGACTGTAGTCTCTGTATGCTCTAAAGGGAAACTGCACTTGATGCAGAAAGCTGCATCTGGAAATAATGTGTGTGCACGTGTTATCCTCCCAGTGAACATCCTCCACAGGTGTCAGTGGTGAGGATTGAAGCTCCTTGATTACTGGCCCAGAGGTGGAGGGTCATCACACCAGCTATTACATGTTAACAAGTATTTTACTTATGTAAAATAATATAACTTCTAAAATATATAATAAATGTCTTTAATATTTTTCTCAATATCTCCTGAAAAGTAATGCTTAAAATGTTTAATTATTATTGTTGTTCATTGTAAATATGTATTTTCTGTGGAGCATTTCTCCCCAAGCCTCTGCTGAAAATTGACTTATGCCAAGTTGGACTTCCTTCACAAACAAAAGACAATAAATAAATAAATAAATAAATAAATAAATAAAAATACAATAAAGTTGGTTAGGGGCAATCGTTGTCTTAAGGGCGCATAGGTATTTTTTAATTGTAGATGTTGGCACTGTAGTAAGTGTCTGTCTATTGTGTCTTCAGTGATTGGAGAGGGATGACTGGATTTGTAGTTTGTTTTGTAGGAGAGAGGTTACTGTATATATAAAATGTGAGATAAACTGAAACAATGCTTTGGAAATTATTGGATGGGCTGGTTGGGTTGATTTTCCAGGAGCGAGTAATGTATTTATTGATTTCCAGAAGTTTTTTTTTTTGGGGGGGGGGGGGCATTTGGTGATGTTTTCTTTTTAATATAAACTTTTTTGGTACTTAAACTAGACAGACGGCATCAGACTAAGATTCTGAGTGCCTCACTATATGTATGCTTTACATTGTTTAGCTTTTGATCAAGGCAGGGACTTACTTTAGAATATGGTTTGTTTGGAATCTGGCTAGTTCTAAAATTAGAAGCAGGCCACTTGGTTGTGTTTAATTTAGGCAGAGTATAGTTACCAATGTTGGTCTTGCCGTATTCCTGACAACCTCTGTCTCTTCTAAATTCCCTTCTCATTATAGAAGTGTAGTTGTTCTCTGTCTTTGAAACATTTGTCTTAAGGGGAAGAAACTGATGATATATGTGAAATGTATTCCAGGCCACAGGAGTACTGTTAGTAAGGAAGTACTTAAAAATCCTCTGGCAAACAGCCTGTTTCTCCTTTACAGCTTTTTAAAGAGAGATGATATGTTAGGTGAAATTTAAACACTGGTCTCATTTGCCTGCTAGATATAACAAGAGCAACTTAAGTGTTCTGAGTTTCCTGCAGAGAAAGGGACAGACATACCTCTTAACCGCCAAGCAGAAGAAACCTGAACAAAGCCTAAAACAATGGGGATGGAGGATAATGGCCCAAAAATAAGGACAGATTTTAAATACTGCTCTTATAAACTTAGAAAGTTGCCAGAATAATATCTATTTTGTTAGCATGCATTTTCTGAAGGATAGAAAGTCTGAAACTCAAATTTATCACAAAAATTATCAGGAACAGAACAAATATATGAGGCAAAAATCTGGACTTTCTGCGAAAATCTGGACGGTTGAGAGGTGTGGAGACAGATTCCCAAAATAGTTACAGAGTATGGATTCCTTAAGCCTTTAGACAAAACCTGGGAAACTCAACTCAACAAATAGCAGGTTTAGTAAAAATCCGAAAACATTTCCTACAAAAGTGTACCCAGGCACCCATTTCTGATGTGTAAGTTGAATAAGGATGCACGGTACAGCACATGCTTTGGTGTGTGTGTGTGTGTGTGTGTGTGTGTGTGTGTGTGTGTGTGTGTGTGTGTGTGTGTTGGGGAGGGGTCATATGTAAGTGGGGGCTCTTCACGTAGAATACAAAAGGTCATTATGCCTTTGGATTATTACGGAGTGCCTATTGAAAAATTGTGAGACTCCTTAAACCATTGGAGGTAGCCTCGCTGTTTTTTTTTTTTTTTTTTTTTTTTTTTGTTGTTACAGATAGTAGGATATATTTAAGCTATAATGGCTCTTGATAAACTGTTTCTGTTAGATTTATAGTTATATAAATAAATACGGGAAAAGTTGTATCATTGTTCTTCCAGTACATAATAGAGCTTCATTTACTAGCCACCTAGAAAACATACTAAATGAAGTACTATGGTGTAGATTCAAAAAATGATAGCATTTCATTTCGATAGCTTTTTAACCAATATTTTAACGCAAATATTACTGCAGAACGAATAAGGTACATGATGTGTTTTGGGGAGGGTGGGCCCCAGCAGTCATTAACTATGTGTATTAATTATTGTTGTCATGTTATCATTATATGATGAGCGATGTAATAATATTTCCACTACACTACAGCCTTTGTTTAGTATAACAGACATTCTGAATTAGGTGTTGATTGTTTTCTTCTCTAGAAATTAAAAATATTTTAATAATTAAAGAATAAAACATGACTGTAATTGTCTTTTAATCGCTTGCGCCTGTTCCTTGGACAGTTACAAGAGAAATGCCCCTGTAGTACTGAAGTGTTAAACAGCATTATTATTACAAGTTGGAGATTGTATTATATTTGAAAAGTTAGACTCGTACTAACAAGCTAACAGTTTCGTTACAACGTGCCTTCCAAAATGATGGAATACATTTCCACTTACTATAACGAAAACAGACGCATACCACGTTACAAATGTATTAAATAAGCTTCCATTTGCTGTTAAGAAAACGATGGAATAGAAAATAACCAAATGTGGTCATGGAAACCAATTATCTTGAAGGTCAGAGAGCTGTGAAACTGACAATCAAACTTATGAAAATGACTATTTTTATAATATACCAAGAAATATGTGCTATTAACTGTTACTTTGTCAACAACTCGGATCTTGTAAAAATTATAATCCTGGGCATTTTTATTCTTTTTAATTGTCCAATCCATACCTTTCAGCTGCTATGATTTAGGCAAAGCACTATGATTTTTACCCTTGAGTTTGCTATACTTGTTCCTCATGAATTCAGACCTGTTTACAGCTAGAGTCTCAGTCATTAACAAAATAGGACCTACATTCATTTGAAGAAAGTGCCCCTCTTTTGACCCCCTGCAAAGAATTTTAAAGGCCTGGGCTGTAACTGTAATGCTCCAGTGTTGAGCGGTATGGTCCAAACCAAAATACAGAACTACATACGGGACACCTTTTTACCATTCTTCCAAAAGCCAGAGCATGAAAGGGGGCTTCATTTAAAAATCAAAATCCTTCACACTTTTTGTCCAGACTAAGCTATTAAACGGTTTAAAAGTATACATATGATCCTGAATTTGGCAAATCCCTGTTTGAATTCTGATTCTCCAGCCTCCCTTGACAAATTAAGTTTTTTTTTTTTTTTTTAACAAGGCCTTTATATGAGTAACAAAAGTACTGCATATACTAATAGGGTCACGGAATAAACAAAACATAAATCAAAATACTATATGTCTACTCCGTCAGATTTTAAAGTATGGAAGAAATACAACATATACATATTTTGCTCTGCAATTCAGTTTGGCAAAAAAAAAAAGCCATTTTAAACCGAAGCCTAAATTTCATTATCGCTGATTTTTCTTATTTTACTATTATTATTACATAATATTTTAATACAAAGGTCAAAATATAATGTCATTCAAAAGAATGATGAACCGCTGAAGACTTCTGAATATGTGTATATAGCAATTTCATCTTTTCTTAATTAAATTGCTAAATGGAGGCACTAGAAAAACATCGCTGGATGGTAATATTAAACAAAGGCAATTTTGCTGAAAAAAAATACAAGTGACATTTATGCTCACTTTCATTCATTTCTCCCAACGGTATATTTTCTGTTTATTGGTTCAGCCATAGACTGTTGTTTTGTTTAGGTGGTAACGCTATCAAACCACAAGGTAGAACGTTTAAGTTCTGGTCTGTCATGCTATCAGTGAACACCAGCTCTTGAGTCTGCTGAGGAATTTTAAGTGAAATAAATGTTCATTTGCAGAGTAGAAATGTAATGTAAATAGTGCAAAGATAAAGATTCAGTCTTAGTTCTTTTGACCAACATCAGGTCTCAAAAATCACTGTAGAACTTCACTTTTGGTTCTATAGCAGGAAGCATTTTGCTGGCATTGTAATAAAATGACGGATATAGACAGATAGATAGATAGATAGATAGATAGATAGATAGATAGATAGATAGATAGACGATGAGCAAATACTCTGTTAAGTGCCTTACACCCATTTATCTTGACTGGATCGTGTACACTAAAATATCTCTTCCACTGTAAATCGAAAACATTTTCACAATCCAAATCATTAGAGAGAGTGTGTGTGTGTGTGTGTGTGTGTGTGTGTGTGTGTGTGTGTGTGTGTGTGTGTGTGTGATCTAGAAGCAAATACTAGGCGTTATGACCAACGCCAATAAATTCTCACGGTTCACGGATTCGTTTCATACATTACCAGTAACTAATAAAATAGATAATGTTAAGAAAATATGTTGCCTTTGGAAAGATGGCCCATATATAATTATACATTTTACCAATTTTCATTTTAAGTCATAAAAACAAGATGATATTCTCTCCCAATAAATCATAAAGCGTTTGTCATTTAATATGATGATTGCTAATAGATTATTTTGGCTGGCCTGCTGTGTCTCCAGCACCAAGTCATTTTAGCAATGCACTAGTGCTAAGGCAGAAGCCAGGGAAACGCTGTCAGTACATGCTCGTAAATGAGCTGGGGTGGCCTCACTTTCCGAATCCTGCACTTTATCAGTCACTAATCTTTAGAACCCAGCCACTTAATGTGATCTTAATGGATATTACAAGGACAGGGTTTATTTTATAGCCTTCCATCTTCGTCTCTTCCCAGCTCCCTTAGAAAAGCTCCCCCTGCCTTTCCCCTCTTGGTGCGAACTGTCACTATAAGAGGTATTGATAAGTAAAACAAACAGTAATTGAATGGAGACACAGAAGAGGAACAGAAATACAAAGACAGGCGGAAGTCAAAGCTCCTTGTTGATTGTTTAGAGGGGTTTGATATTGTCCAGAGTGCGCATCTACTTACAGATAGCTTGCTTACTTAATTCTGCCATTCCCCAGTGAGTTTCATAAAATCCTAGCTGCAGTGTTTTCTTACATATGATATAGTAAACCCTACAAAATAAAATGCATTGCATTGCATTTTATCAAACTCTAAATCTATCTGTGAAGTGACCTCCAAAATTGCTATAGTTAGTCTGTAACTTGTCTAATTTGTTTATTTGCCACTCCATGCTGACATCTTTTATCTTCTTTGAAGAGGGTGTAATTTAGGAGCAAACCAATATAGCACTAATTGTCATTGAGAGACCCTCAATTTCTCCAGAACTTTTGAAGTAAGGATGAACCATTCTGTTTTATAAATAAAACTTAACAATTAAGTGGGTGGACAAGTCTTTTAACTCTAACAATGCTATGCACCTAAGCATTGCTGTTCAGCAGTAACACACATATACATTATATTTTATGCTTAGATATGAAGATGCATATCATTGGTACAACAACCAAGCAATCCTTCTGATTTGTAACACTAAAGCAGTTATGCAAACCTTGGGAACGTAAATACAACTATACATGCACCACATAAGCAGCTGGCAAATCAAATATTTAACTCAGAAAGGATAATTTACATAGACGGCTTCCCTTTCGAGAATGCATTAATCTCTGTAGCCTCTGTGCGTTTGAGCCTTCCAATGAAATCTAAGCTACCTGTGCCCATACATTCACAGATGGAAGTAAAGAAATAAAATACGTACACACGCTTTTATGATATTATAACATTAGATACTGCAGATAGATAAAATACACATACACACATTTACAAAATGCTATTCCAAAACTGTTTAATTTACCTATCAATTTGCTGTCATGTGGGATTTATGTATTAACTCTTAGTATGCTAAGGCTAAGTCATTGCAAGTGTTCCTGCATCTATCCTAGTTTTACACTCACACCTTCCCCATATACATAAATATTAAAGTTACTCAAGAAACACGTATCATCTCGGGCAGTTATTTAATGCAACGAATGAAGGCGTAATCATTTAATGAATACATCCTCTTAAAGAAATTATCACTCGTGCAAAACTTGCTTTTTGGTAAAACACGTTGCAAGTTGAGCCAAAATGCACTAAATGTGATTATTATGCTCTTTTGGTGACTGGCTTGAATCAAACTAGATATAGTTTAGAATGGAGGATCATGCAGACCTGTCTTAGGCTGGTCTGCAGGACTATTAATTACATCAGCTTTCACTTTTTGATGCTCTCCAAGATAATTTGCCTACCCCCCCCCCCCCCCCACACACACACACACCTTTTCGTTTTGTTTTAAGAGTCCGCCAAGTCCGGCTTTGTCATCTGCCCCTAACGGGTAAGTAGATAACTGGTAGACAGACAAAGACGACTAACAATAAAACAGACAGCAAGATGAAAAGATAGATGTTAAGTGTCAGGAGCAACTGCATACATTCCACTTCTGCAAGTTCATTGCGCAGGTTTAACTCCTAAAGAAAACAAAGGAATGTATGAATAATCGGTGTCTGCGTTTCAGAAAATGAATTCAGTCTTCAAATACTTTTCCCTGTAGTCTCTGAAAAACAGCGTGGCTATAATCTCTTCGATTTGTGAGTTGTAATCATTCATAATATGTACATATTTCCTCCCTCTGAAAATTTGGTAAAGCAAAAGTAAAGCTCAGGGGACGTTGTATAACTGTTCTTCTAAGGTAAATTCAAGACAAACATCTGTGGTTGTAAGCAACTACATGCAACAACATAGTATAAAATATGAAAATTGGGTCTAAACATTCCACTCTGCATATGCAAACACACACACACACACACACAGGGTAGACAAGAGTGAAGGAAAGAGATGTAAGATAGTATTGGGCTTTGGGGTCCAGGGGATTGATAAAGTGGGAGGGTCTGACAGTTGCTCTACCAATAGGTCACAAGGAAGAAGACACTTTCATTCACTTATGCATGGTAGCCCAGCCCTGCAGTGTTTTAGTAAGCTAGAGAGTGTGCGCGTGAGTGAGAGCCCTGGATCCACACGAGACACGGGATCCACTTCCCACGCTGGCATTGTTTATCTGAGCAATTAAAGCGTTTCGCCCTGCAAACAACTAGCCAGTTATGCTGGGTGGCTGCTCTCGGTCAGCTCACTAACTTGAAGAAGTTCAGTCCAGCCAAAGACACTGGGGACAACTTGCTTACCATTTTGAATGACTTGCTGTCGTTTTTAATGATGTTACCTAGCCCTGTCACATCCACTCCGTTTTCTGTTAAAGACATTCTGAAACTGGAGCAGCAGCAGCATAACTCACAAAGTGCCTTTCAACAAGGGTTTGTAGCTTCCGATCTGGAAGGCCTTTCTTCTCATCAGCCACCTTCTTGCATGCACACACGGATGAAATCGAGTTCGGGCCCAACGTACGTAAGAGAAAAGATCACTTTCAAAACAGAGGACTCAAATGGGGCTTCTGGTGACACTGGAAATGTGGACGAGTTGGAGCTGCTAAGACATACCTGTGAATCGTCTGCAGATGAGCAAGATTTGGAAAATAATGGAATACAAAGTAAGTTTCTTTTGGGGGGTTGCTGCGGAGGGGAATCTGCATGCTTCTTGACAGCTTACCTCGAAAACTGGGGATAAAGCAGTCAGGCATAATATTTCAAGTACAAATGTCAAAAATCACTAATTTATCAATGTGTTATACCTGAGCGCTGAATATATTGCTTATGTCTACCGTATACGAAGAGATGGTAAAAAAAATCACGTGATAGGACGGCCGCTATTAGAAGGATCTGCATATATGTACATAGTCTGTGTGTTTAAACATTCCTTTCCAATAAAAAAAATGTGATCCAACAATAAATTTTTAGGATAAGCAGAGCCAACGACTGATGCAGACTCATAGAAATACATGAAATAAGAGCCCGTAGAGAGATGATAGTACTGGAAGAAGGAGGGTAATATTTTGTCATGTTTAGCAACTGTTGCGTTTATTTATATTGAAGTATCTTCTTAACATACATTAGAAGCAAACAGAACATTTAGTAGAGTAACTTGTCAGCTAGATCTGAAATCAATAGATTTGTTTTTATCATGGGGATTGCTTGGGTTGTTTGTGTTGTCTCCTGAGGAATTGTATTTTTATTTAATATACATTACCTCTGCAGTTGTCTATTTCTTAGTTCTGGCCTTTCAGAGAGAGCGAGAGTTCTTTTATACTGATACTAAGACACAGAAATCAGAAAATTAGGAACTATTCTAGGAAATTTATCAAGAAAATGTTTACCACAAGTTTAGTAGCTTTTACTCGCACACACTATTGTTTTGTTACATATTTGTATGTATGTGTACAGTTCCAGAATACCTGACAACACCACAAAAATACAGCATATTTGAATTCCATTTGATTAAAAAATGCAGTTAGATTTCAGACGAAAATTATTATTTAAACCTGGACAGCTTTTGGCAGAGTGGATGGATGTGCGGGCTTTTTCCGTCCTGGATAATAAATCTACTGGCCAAACTGTATTAACCAGTTGCTACAAGAAGGCAACACTCGATGTTTTAAAATACTCACAGTTGTGGATTATGTTGGACACTACCGTTAGTTATATGCTTAGCTCTGATAAGTAGCAGCAAGAAGGACCGCACATAAACCAAGGCCTCTCTTAAATGGCATGCGATTCCGATATGAGTTTTCATTCATTCATTAGCCCTCAGTCCTTACGTAATATAGCATTTATCGTGATGCATTTGTCCAGGTGAGATATGTCTGCTACGGTTACAGCGGCAGCGGGCAGTTTCAGACTGCAAAGATATAAAAGCTGAATCATTACGCAAAATGAAAATATGTACAAGTCTTTAAGGTCCTCATTCCCAACACAGAGGCGCATTTAGCTTCCTGGCTGGCTTGCTTTTTAGAAAACTTGTTTTAGCTTAACTACACCTTCTAAAATGTTTAAAATGTGTGAGTTTTTACATTGCAGAAAAGAGTAAGGTGCTTTAGTACAGAGGTTCTTCAAATGTTTTTGGTAATTCAGCATTGCACAGTGCAATACCATTTTCCCCCAAACGTCTAACTGTCAACGTCGTAGGTCTAAAAATATGGACACAGCCTCAAATAATGGGAGGTGAAAGGCCGGGAATAAGGACGGATTTTAAACATCGCTGTTATAAACGAAGAAGGTTGATAGAATAACAGGATTTGTGTTAACATGCATTTTCTGAAAAATATAAAGTCTGAAACTCAATGCGTCTCATTGTTTAGTGACTTCAATCCTCAGTGATTTGTCAGAAAACAACAAATGTTTTGTGGCCTCTCACTACGCAGGACTACCTATTTAAACACATTATTTATAATGATGTGTTCCGCTAAATGTAGGGTATGCTTGGCTTAGCATCTTAAAGGTACTCTTAGTTTCACTGGGATAAGAAACTGCTATATTCACCCGACATCTGCGCCTTACACTTTTTACCTGACAACATGTTAACTCTTCCAGTCATGTCTAGTACGTGTGATGTAAAGGTTACTATCATTGTAAAAATTCTCTTTATGAAAACCAATTGCAGGACGTTCTTTAAGCCTTGGTTTTGACTGGAAATGGCCAATAAATGTCCTACACAGTCAACAAATAGTAATTCATCAATCAATTTGCTACATGTTATTTTACTTATTGTATTGATTGTTATACACTGTATCTTCTCTCTGTACTCAAAACATGTTTCAAATTGCTCTACATTTTACTGTTTTTATTTTTTCTGACCTGAGACTGAAACTGGTAATTTTCGATCTATGCGCTATTCCGTTAATACATTCAAATAACTAGATAAGTAACTACATTTAAATTTATATGTTGATTTTTTTTCTTTTGGGCTATGCAAAGCGGTGTTTTAAAACACCTTTATTAAATTAGCACAAGACACATGCACATACACATTAATAGAAAATAAAACAAACATATTAACATTTCTCATAGTCAAGTGCGTTTTCTTTCCTTTTAACAATCATTCACTCCAGCATTACATATACACAGTGCTTAATTCCTGCTTTCCCTTAAACCTCATTCTTCATCCCAATTATTATTCTGCACATACTGGACCCGTAAATTCCATTTATTTCTACGTAATTTGCCCCTTCTCTTTTCTAAAGATCTAATCTCTAATACTTTCATCCCGTTTACAATATTCGGTAGTTCAATTACAGTTGGTTTAGATTCCTATGTTCATTTTTAGCAATTGCTTCTTAAGCGTTTGATATAAAAAGCCAGTATATGTCAATATACCCTCGTGCAGGCAACTAGACACGCAGTTTGGTTATATGGTAAAAATGGCAAATATTTTTTTATTTATCTGGTTAGTTAAGGGCTACTAAAAGCTTTGTCACTATCAGCAGATATAAAACACAATTGATATACTGAATACTGTAAATTTCTTTTCTGGAGTTTGAATGTAACCGCACTATTTGTATGTCTGTAACAACCGCATGTTGAAAGGAAAGGTATGTCAAACAAAAGAAAGCCAGAATAAATAAAAGTCTAGTCATTTTCTAGGTCAATTATATTTATCTTTTAATACCGGTCAGATGTATTGCAAACTAATATGTCATCCATTATACTTTTTTATCTTTTTTTTTATTATTATTTAACATGCAGCAAAAACATGGCTGTTTGCATTACATTCTAAACATAACATGTCAAGGAGATATCCTTATGGCTGGAGAAAAAAGAATGCTCTGAGGATGGAACTGCAGCTGTAGTAAAACAGAAAGGGTCTGGGGTAGGTAAGGTATATTGATCATAGCTGGGGGGTGGAAGAACTTACTGATTATTTTATACACGAATAAAAATAAAGGACTGTTAATCACTGCAGTGTATTGTTTATTGTTGCTAGAGATGTATAAACTGTATGCTGTGAGTAACTATGTATAATAATGTCCACTTAATGTATAATACTGCATAACGAAAACTGACAAAAAGTTATTAAAATCCATAAACAATAATAAATCAATGGGACCCTGAAAGCCAGTCCATGTCAATAGAGGCCATGAGACATAAATAGATGAAAAATCAATCCTCTGTCTGACTCCAGCCTACTTTTATAGAAGGCCAAATTGTATATAATTTTGACCAACATTCCATTTTCTTAAATTTCAGTTAGTTTCAAACACTTAGCATTTAACATACATGCGTGCTCAACATATTTCATGCTTAACGTCTTTACAACTAAAAAATATCATATTTCTTAGAATGCGCTAGGAGTTTTGTATCTAACATAAATACTAAAATAGATAAAACAATAAACAAGTGGAATACAATAAATAAGGGAAAGTGTTTCTTTCCAGATTCCATTTTTGCCATCTGCTCTTTCTCATTGTAGATTTCAAATCTAAATTTTCCTTAATAAGTACAGGTATGGTAAGTGTTTTTTTTTTTTCTTGGTGACATGGCAAAGAAGAAAATGTATTTATTAGAGAGAGAGAGAGATGGAGATGTATTCACAAAGCCGCTGGAAACCTCTCAATAGAGAGAAAATATTCTAATCATTGTTAAGTCAGTATGACACACATTTGCAAACAAAGGGGAGAAATTCCGTTTTCTTTATAAACAGTAAAAACAAAATAAAAACTCCAGCAAAGCTAGAACTTCCACTGAGTGACCTCCCAAACCTCTTGTATCAGAGGCGCATGGGATATATGCAAATGACCCTTATGAACGTCAGGTGTTTCAGCTAATTGGCGATTCTGAATGCCCATTACTTGTTTCGTCGTTTTAATGGGGTTTGGCTTTATTGGCCTGAAATTGTCCATTAAAACGACGAAACAAGTCATGGGCATTCAGAATCGCCAATTAGCTGAAACACCTGACGTTCATAAGGGTCATTTGCATATATCCCATGTGCCTCTGATACAAGAGGTTTGGGAGGTCACTCAGTAGAAGTTCTAGCTTTGCTGGAGTTTTCATTTTGTTTTTACTGATTGGTTTTCAGTGACATTCTCACTTATTGTTTTAGTTTTCTTTATGAACGGAACTGTTTGAACCGTTTTGCTCTTGTTTCAAATGTACACGTCTGTAAAATAATTTTGTTTCCTAACAGAAAACTGAGCTGTGCACTTACTTTGCCAAAGTGTGAAAACAACAACATTACAACACGATGTTGGTTGTACTGTTATGTGGTATACACAATTTTCAAGTCTAAGTCATAGACTTAAAATTTCACAGGCTACATATGACCCTATAAAACAAAATCTGAAAGCTGCATTTTAAATGTATAAATAGATAGTTTTAAGCTGTGGTTTGGTTTCATGCCAAAACCCAACAACTATTAAATGTTCATAACTGTGTATAAAACTGTGCATGAAATAATTGAAACAGAAATAACTTTGTAATGTTTAATCTCTGTATTTTCAACATCACACACAGAGAGAAAGAGAGAGAGAGAGATGCATGCACATTCATTCATTCCGAAGAATAAATACACTTTCTTGAGAGAGAATATGAGACTAATGAGAACAGGGCCAATAGTTATATCTGTAGGAAGATGAAATTTACAAGTATTTATTATTATTTATTGGCATTTGTTTACCTGGGAAGGCCAACTGGGTAATAAATAACCAAGGCCCGAGGAGAAAAGCTGAAGAGAGTTAAATGGCATCAAGTAAAACAGCAGCATGAATGTAACATATATACAGTTTGACAGTGGGATATAAAGCGTTATGAGACACCAAGTGATACAATAAAATGAAAAATATAATTGAATATCACAATTGGTGTATAGAAAAAACTAATATGTCATCCATTGTGCATTTTTTGTATTAAGTTATTTAAAAGAGCTCTACATATTCTTACCTCCAGCAAGTTTTATGAATATGTTAATACTGATTACAGTGGTTTATATTCTAAAACACGAGGCTGGGCTTGATGAGGTTATGCAGAGTAATATGACAGTCAATAGTACAATGAATACTATAATTACTAATAAATCTGAATACAGACAAAACTGCATTAAATACAAAGTAAGAACAAGAACCGGATAGCAGGTAGGTGTGTCATTTAGTTTAGGGTGTGTGTCTCTGTTTGTATAAGGATGAAAACTACAGTAAAACAATTAGCATTACAAATAGAAGCACCTGGAAACAAGGGTGAAAGTAGGTTGTGTGTGTATGGGAGGAGGACTAAATGAATAATCGAGGAAAGGTTTGAAAAGAAACACTTTGAGGCCTTGAGGCCTACTCATGGTTAGCCTGTTTAAAATATTAAATTTTAATCTCTTATGATAGCATTTTAGTGTTTTTTTCACAGATATGAAAAATAGTCACATTTTTGGCAGACTTTCTTACTAAATGGATAAAAAAATTAAAAGAACCGGAAACGTGGTCGACATCAAGTTATTCGACAACAAAATATCTCAAAGTGGGGATTAATCCACGTTTATTATCAAATGCAAATCATCAACAACGAATTTTAAACAGCCACTGTATTATAACTCAAACATTACTCTTTTTTGTAAATTAAAAGGTTCACAAGTGGTTACTCTGCATTAAAATAAGTTTGAAATGTTATTTCAATGTGTCCAATTATTTTTGATAGCCATAAACGTAGAGAGGTCGTTAGCCAAAACAACGAAACTGTCAAGGTCGCAAAGCACAAAAATGTTTTTTTCTTTTATTTTACATGGGGGCAAACCGCTGCGTGCACCCCCCACCCCACACAAACACAGGTAGGAGTGTGGCCGCCGGTGTTCTTCGATTGGATGATCTGAGCATCGATCAGTGACGATCACCAAAACGGGCTCCTTATAAAATGGGCCTCCCTTAACCGGTGATGCCCAAACCCACCCCCTTGAACTTTGCCACCCTCGCTTCAGGTATTCCAGGACATAAAACGAGAAGTTTTAACAAGGTAACAGTGCACATTTGTTAAGTAGCGGTAGTCTACATGAGGAAGACTATGGAGATTCTTATTAATAAAGGGCATGTTGCATTATGTATGTTCTGTTCCTTAAGTCATTAAATTTTGCTGACTGGGGGTACACAGCACGTGTATGGAAAGACGATGTAGTGCAATGCCTGGAGGAAAAGACTGATGAAAATAAAAGTGGGTACTACACATATTTAAGGAAATAGTTAAGTAATGAGATCTGCCTGGACTTTGATGTTAATTATTTTGGGAATCTACTATGTTATCGAGATCTGTTTTGAGTAGCAGGATGTCCGTTCTCCTCTGTGTCAAGTTTGTGTTTTTTTAATGAAAGAGTAAAATACTAATATCTTGGTGAAAATTAAATCATCTATTCCTCCTTCCATTTTCAGGTTGCACATATCCAAAAAAAAAAAACACTTAGAAAATCAGAAAATCACTCCATAAATCCAGGAGGCAGACGATAAAATAACAAAGTATAAGCCGGTTAAAAACACCGAACATTTTATTGGAACTGGTTGTACATTCAGTGCAGTCAAACTAACTATACAAAACATCTTGCAACTGTTTATGCATGTGAAAATTGACCATTTACCTTTAGAAACGTAATTAACACCTCTTGTTTAATCCACAGCCAAACATCTGTTAAGCTCTTAACACTACCAATTTTCAACCAATTTAATATCTGTACACAAACAGAGTAAACATCCAGAAATGTTAACTTAGTAAATTAACCAAGCGCAATGCAAAATATTTAATGTAAACTATTTAATATGTAAATACGTATATAGAATTTTCATAAATAAAATACTAATAGCAGATAGTTAATAACCCAGTATACTTCTTGTGCTCAATTGATTAAACTTCTGCACTGATATTTGTATTTGCATGTTTATTACTGAAACTTTTCTCCCCGGGCCACTGCTGAAAAGGGTCACGTTTATGACTTGGTTGGCCTATCCCGACTAAAAAAAAATGAGAATAATTTGTGGACACTCATATTTCTTCATGATCTTACTTTAAAAGCAAGTAAGGTGTATCACATCCAGACTCTGTCGTTAACATTCCAAAAGGGAAAAATGGACATTTTATCAGTATTTTTCACTACTGTTTTAGTAACCTACACCAGATTCGCTGTTATTAAACATTAGACAGAATTTTTAAGTGGCGTGCTCTTAAATATGCAGTAAGCCTCACAGACATCAAGTCATATGTCATTGTGACTACATTTGCTATTATACCCACCCAACGTACTATTTCAGTGCACAAGTGAGTTAGGATGAAGCTCTTTCATTGTGAACACAGGTATTATAATCAGTGTATCTCATGAGTATACCCTAAGCATATTATTTAAGTTTTCTCTTTATAAATTGTGCCAGAATAATGTATAATTTATTCTGTTAGTCTGTTCAGCAGTATATAACAAAATAAATCCAGTAGTGTGTGGCTTGATTTCCTTTACCCCCACCCCCCCCCCAGCTTACATTTTTGCGACTTGGTTTACTTCGATATAATATTTACTCTCTCTCAGTTTTTTTCCAGCATCCAGTCTCAACCCTTCATCCTGCTGTCCTCGGTTTTATTTCTTCCCATCTTCACTTGCATACTATGTGAATAAGCAAGTGACTTAACCAGACCAGTGCTTCTGGGTCACCAAAAGTAGCACTTAAACCTTGGATGTCTTACCACCTTGATAAGCTGATAACTTATCAACCCCCCCCCCCAAAAAAAAACAAAATGCTCAAAAATGAAATATAAATAAGTATGTGTCTACTAACAATCTGACTGGAAAACCTGAGGTAAGAGTCATAACGGCCACTCACTGCAATACCTGGTAAATGTACTGGGAATACAAGACAAATGACTTAAGGCTCATAGCTTTCAGATTTTGTCTACAGGCCAAGGAAAAAATATTGGGTGAGTTAGGTAGTCTGCCGCTTACAGCTGGAGGGTAAACGCACAACTTACAAAAAAGCTTCTGCTACTAGCAAAATGTTGGAATTACTGGGTTTGCCTGGTTCAGCAAACCACCCTTAACTGGACCCAGAAATTTGTAGAGGACACAAAACTGGAAGGATGAATGGTAACCACAATCCAGGCTCAAAGGGATTTCCAGGTATAACTGGACAAACTTCAAGCATGCTTGGAAAGGAACAATATTGCCTTAAGTGCAAAAATATTTGGCTGCGTACGTCAGAGACACAATAACTAGATATCAAAAATAGTGGTATTTTGTCGTGGGGTACATACTGTAAAGATTTGGGTGTGATGGTGAGCTGTCACCTAAACCTTAGCCAGTATGCAAACATGGTTAAGAGATGTTTTCTTAGGCTAAGAATGGTAACATAAAGGAACAAAGTACTTTTACCTCTGTGTAAAGCTATGATCAGGACTCTGCCGGAATATTGTATTCGTTTTTATGTATACTCAAATGAAGATATGGAAATTTTGAAGAAGGTTCCGAAGTTTTCACAAATCTAGTTAAGAGACAACAACAAACCATGAGGAAATGTTAATAGCACTGAATTTAAACCCTTGTTAATTTCAGATTGGCCAAATGTGTTTTAGTAATTTAATATGGACATATAAATGAAAAGAGACATAACTTTAAGAAGTATGCAATTGGTGGAAAATAACACTGCTGAGGACAGATAAGTGTAATCGTCGTCTTCTTCTTCTTTTGGCTGCGCTCGTTAGGGGTCACCACAGTGGATTATCTGTTTTCATTTCTTCCTGTCCTCTGCATCTTGCTCTGTCACACCAACCACCTGCATGTCCTCTCTCACCAAATCCATAAACCTTATCTTAGGCCTTCCTCTTTTCTTCTTACCTGGCAGCTCCATCCTTAGCATCCTTCTCCCAATATACCCAGCATCTCTCCTCAGCACAAGTCCAAACCAATGCAATCTCACTTCTCTGGCTTTGTCTCCAAACCTTCCAACCTGAGCTGACCCTCTAATATACTCATTCTTAATCCTGTCCATCCTCGTCACACCCAGTGCAAATCTTAACATATTTAACACTGCCACCTCCAGCCCTGACTCCTGCCTTTTTGTCAGTGCCACTGTCTCCAACCCATATAACATAGCTGGTCTCACTACCATCTTGTAGACCTTCCCTTTCACCCTTACTGATACTTATCTGACAAAAATCATAGGTTCATAGGTTGGTACTAGGCTATCGGCCCTAGGGCCTATGCAAGCCTGGCAATAACAATTCCCTGGATATTTCTTCCCACAATATTTACTTCTCTGGGCCCCTGTCTAGCAGGGTGACTGACATGATCCCCGGGGTGAATTTCTATTCTCCCATTCATTCATCAAGGTTCCTTTTGAAGAGGGCCAATGAGACACTCTGTTTGACATGTATGGGCAGTCTATTCCAGGGTGTGGGGAGTCTCTGGGTCAGGAACCTATCCCTGTAGCATGTTTTGTTCACTGTGATGACAAGGTTTAGATCCCTGGAGCGTGTGGCTCTGAGGGATTGGGATTTATTTAAGTGGAGCATGTCCAACATCTCAGGGTTTGACATGGCCTTGTATGTTAAGCAGAGATGGCCTCAGAGTAGACGATATGCCACAGAGTATAGCTGGAGATTTTTATACGGTCAGCATATGGCATCTGCCTTAGGCCTGTGCTTCTTTTAGTGAGGTATTTCTGTGGCCTTTCCAGCTGTTGCGGATGTCTGGTGAGGTACATACCAAACGGGGCATTATACTCTATAGTGGGTCTAATGAGGGATGAGTACAGTGGGACAATGACCTCCTTTTTTCTGGGTGAAAAGCCCTTAGTGATGAGGTGTGCCACATAGAAGGATTTCCTGACTATTGTGGCGATGTGGTTATCGAAAGTGAGACCACTGTCCACCTGTATCCCTAAGTCTCTCATCACACTTTCGATGTTTAGAGTCCTGCCATCTATGTGGTAATTCATGGGTACATGCTTTTTTCCAAAGGGGATAACTACATTTCCTGTCATTAAGCTTGAGCCCATGGCTCTGGCACATGGCATCTGTTTCTGTAAGGCCTTTTTGTAGACTATCCACATCATTTGGGGATTCAATAATGGCTCCCAGTTTGCAGTCATCTGTAAACTTTGTTAGCCAGAGTCCCTTAGGGTTGTCCTGTACTTCAGAGAAGTAGATGCCAAACAAGAGTGGTCCCAGGACTGAATCCTGAGGTACTCCACTTGTCTGGAGCTGGATTTGGAGTCGGCTACTTTTACAGTCTGGGTATTGTCAGTAAGCCATTTGGCAACTCATTGAGTGATGTAGGGATTTATGCCCAGCTTAGTAAGTTTATGCATGATTCCAGCATGGAGGATGGTATCAAAGGCCTTGGCGAGGTCCAGATAGACCACCTTACCCTCGTCCACAGCTCTGGAGACTGATTCAAAGATGTCAATCAGATTCAGGAGACAAAATCAGCCCTTCACAAACCCAAACTGGGTGGCGTCCAGTGTTTGAAGGTTGCCAATATATTAAGTTCCATGATAATGCTTTCCATGCCCTTGCAAATCAGGCTTGTCAGACTGATGGGACGGTAGTTTCCAGGATCCAAGGTGGATCCTCCCTTGTGGAGCGGGATAACTGTAGCTGTGCACCACTCAGTGGGCACGAAGCCTGAGGTTCGGCTATGATTAAACAGGACACTTAGGTGAGGTGCCAGTTCATTTTGTAGTTCATGTAGTACACAACCTGGGATGTCATCTGGTCCAATGGATGCTGTATTCTTAGCTTTGGAGAGTGCGGTTTCTACCTGTGTGGCCGTGATTATTGGAATTTGGCAATTTTTTAATATTGAGATGGGCCCTTTAGGGGGTGAGAGTGGGGTGAAGTTGGCACTAAATCGATCTGCCAGGATATTGGCAATATCCTTGGGATCAGTATATTTAATGCCATTCTGTTGCAGCTCAGAGCAGATCTGAGCATTGCATTTAGATTCTTGACATAACTATAGAATGCCTTGTGGTTGTCTTTGGAATCTTTGGCAGTTTTATTTTCATAACTAGCTTTTGAGGATTTTATGAGGGATCTCATCTTCTTACTGAGGCTGGTGAGGGAGTTTTTTGCATCCTGGGATTTTCCTCTTTTCTGCAACAGTTTCTTCCTTCTGTTGTGTAGTTTGTTTATAGTAGGGGACCACCAGATTGGCTTCCTTTTATTGGAGAAGAGCATGCTGGTTCTATTTGGGATGGCACGATTCATGTACGAGTGGATGTGCTCATACAGTGCCTTAGTGTAGGATTCTGCAGTCGAACTTCCAGATCCTGTCTGCATGAGTGTTGTGAAATTTGTCACTTCTGACTTCAGTAGCATGAAGTTGGCTTTGGAGAAGTTTTTAAAGGAGGTTTCCTTACTGGGGGGTGGGGGTGGGATGTGGATGTCAAAGGTGATTTGCTTACTCCTGTCACTCCTGACACTCTTCTCCACTCACTCCACCCTGCCTGCACTCTCTTCTTCACCTCTCTTCCACACTCACCATTACTCTGAACTGCTGATCCCAAGTATTTAATCTCCTCCACGTCTGCCAACTCTACTCCCTGCATCCTCACCATTCCTCTATCCTCCCTCTCATTTACACACACATATATTCCATCTTAGTCCTGCTGACCTTCATTCTTCTCCTCTCTAGAGCATATCTACACCTCTCCAGGGTCTCTTCAAACCATTCCCTACTCTCACTACACATCACAATGTCATCTGCAAACATCATAGTCCATGGGGACTCCTGTCTGATCTCATCTGTCAACCTGTCCATCACCATTGCAAGTAAGAAAGGGCTTAGAGCTGATCCTTGATGTAATCCCACTCTACCTTGAAAGCATCCATCACTCCTACTGCAGACGTCACCACTGTCACACTGCCCTCAAACATATCCTGTACTACTCTTACATACTTCTTTGCCACTCCCAACTTCCTTATACAATACCACAACTCCTCTCAAGGCACCCTGTCACATGCTTTCTCTAAGTCCACAAAGACACAATGCAACTCCTTCTGACCTTCTCTATACTTCTTCATCAACACCCACAGAGCAATCGCCACATCTATAGTGCTCTTTCCTGACATGAAACTGTACTGCTGCTCACTAGTCATTGCCTGCCTTCTTTAACTAGCTTCCACTACTCTTTCCCATAACTTCATGCTGAGGATAGATAAATATAATACAAATACTAAAATAAATGTATTCCAACTAAGGATGGAAGAAATATGGAACAAGATTTCTGATTTATTTAAGACAATCAGAGAACTTACAAACGTTTAACGTATGGTTAGAGAAGGTCTATGGAGAATGGGTATTTGAGACAACATTATTTAGAAGTAGTCTCTTCATACCCACAAAGGTCTTGAGCCTTTTTGAACACCTGACATTACTGTTAGGACTTTTTGAAGATACTTTTTATTTATTTTACATTCAGTTCACATGTACAGAGAATAGTACACTTAATCATCATAAAAACAAAGTAATGAACTCTTTATCATTCATTAAAATTATAGTTTATATGTGTCAAACCACTATATATATATATATATATATATATATATATATATATATATATATATATATATATATGGGTCTACTTCAAAACATTGAAAGCCCGCAATATTGAAGACCAAATCATAGAGATAAAGGCATCAAAACCTCTCTCCAGCAAATGACCAGATTGGCGAATCCATTCCCAGGGTAAGTAACCACTCATACCACAACTAACAAAACCATACCATCTCTAAACCACCCAGGTGGGGGGGGGGTTACACCCCCCCCCACATTCCCCCTAACTTAATATAACAACTCAGGGATTGCACTACAGTTGAGAAAAGGGCAATGTCCACCTTGCTGGCCAACAGATTACTTGCCATGGGAATGGATTCACCTATCCGGCCGTTCGCTGAAGTGAGGTTTCGATGCTTTCATCTCAACGATTTGGTCTTTGATATTGTGGGCTTTTGATGTTTTCAGGTAGACCTATATATATATATATATATATATATATATATATATATATATATATATATATATATATGTATATGTATATTTTTTAGACTGATGATGAACATAGATTCATAGTAAATACAGCAAACCAATTCATCAGAGATCATTAATGTTTAAAAATAATATTGAAAAAGGTGATCACAAATGAACCCAATGCAATCACCCAAAATAACCACAAACTTTGCCTTTAAGTGGGGAGGGGCTTCATCCACACCCACAGAAATCATATATACTAACTCCATCATTATAGAACCATGGAAAAGAGGTAAACTCCTTACTTATATTACAGTGGAACTGTTGTAGTTTGACTGTAATATAATGCAACCACTCTCACACCAGTGACAAAAATTACCAAAACGTGTCATGAGGTAAATGTGTGCTGTAACTAAATGTATGCAACATATATAGACACATACACACACACACACACACACACACACACACACACACACACACACACACACACACACACACACACACTTGAAAAAAAATTGTTAACCAGGTAAGTAAGCTGGTTTGCTGACCATTTCAGTCAAAACCTGGGTACAATAACTATTACAAGCATAGACAAACAGCGTAAATTATATTAAGCCATTAAGAACTGAAATTAAAGACAATAATTTTTCACACTACATATTAGAACAATAAGAGAGAAGGTCACTGAAAAACCAATCAGTAAAAACAAAATGAAAACTCCAGCAAAGTTAGAACTTCCACTGAGTGACCTCCCAAACCTCTTGTATCAGAGGCACATGGGATATATGCAAATGACCCTTATGAACATCAGGTGTTTCAGCTAATTGGCGATTCTGAATGCCCATGACTTTTTCGTCATTTTAATGCACAATTTCAGGCCAATAAAGCCAAACTCCACTAGCTGTGGATATGCATATTAGGGAATAAGGCTGTAACAGTGTAGTACAGTACAGTAACAGTGTAGTACAGTACAGTAACAGTGTAGTACAGACAGTAACAGTGTAGTACAGTGCAGTAACAGTGTAGTACAGTGCAGTAACAGTGTAGTACAGTGCAGTAACAGTGTAGTACAGTACAGTAACAGTGTAGTACAGTACAGTAACAGTGTAGTACAGACAGTAACAGTGTAGTACAGTACAGTAACAGTGTAGTACAGTACATTAGATGCAATGTTTGATTTAACATATGATCTTCTAAACCCTTGAGAAAGGAAACAGTCTAAGAAATGGCATTGGTGAATTAGCTGAGCACCAAGTACAATAAATGAATGTAACATTGGTAAAGGTTGTACACAGTGAGATAAGAAGTTTTAACCTGCATCTCAAAAACAATTACATATAGATTATTTGTGTAAATGCTCAAGTGCAGCTTTGAATGATTGTGAGCTTTGATTGCTTCTAACTTTACTAGGAAGATTGAGCCATATGGCAGGGCCCAATGTGGAAAAGGTTCTTTCCCCTATAGCACTCTTAAACCTTGAGCAGGAGCATATTACGAGACTTGTCCTGTGTGATTTTAGTGGTTAATTAACATATCTCTAGTTAGTAGTAACCTTTTAGAGCTCTTGGATCATGTGACCCAGGCAGGTATGACCCTAGCCCTGAGTAGCATCCTGCCTTCGCCCAGAATAATACCACAGTATAAGGACAAAATGATTGACTTCAACAATTGGCTAAGCTTCTGGTGTCATTCAAAGGGGATCCAGTATTTGTCTGCCTGTGAAGACTTGATCGACAAACCACAATGCTTTGCCAGAGATGGTCTGCACCTGTAACCCCTGGGATTCAGGTTAATGGCTAAAGCTCTTGCCACCCCTATAGTGCCTTTTTTAGGCAAGGTTCAAAGGATAAAACCACCACCATAACAGATACAAGCATGCAAAATCTGAAGGCAATGCTACTCAATGCTAGAAGTCTAAACCTCAAAATGCACTCTCTCAAGGCACTCCTAAAAATGGAGAACATCAATATCTGTGCAGTAACTGAGTCCTAGTTCAAGGCTCCAGAGAGCACCCCTGCAATACCAGGCTACAATTCTTACCACACTTTTCGACCACAAAACCAAGGCCGAAACACTAAAGGTGGAGGAGTGTTCATATTCTCCAAGGATATTCACACCTCCAGGCTAGTTGCCCAACACAATGAATCTGAAATTCTCCAGGTGCAACTAACACTAGGTAAGACTGCAATCCAAATTGTAGCTTGCTGCAGATCCCCCACCATGCCCCAAGATTCTCACTACACCTTTCTAAATATACTGGAAAATATTAAGATACAACCAAACACCCTAATACTCGGTGATTTCAACTACCCTGCCATTAACTGGGAAAACTACTCAGGTACCAACTCCTTTTCCCAGTGGTTCTTAGAATTCATAAATTCCAATGCCCTGGATCAACTAATCCATTGTCCCACAAGGGGCTCCAATATCCTAGACCTGGTCATTACCAACATGGGAAATAGATGCTCCACATCAGTGGTCACCCCCTCATTGGTTAGGTCTGACAATAAGCAAATCACCCTTGACATCCACATCCCACCCCCCAGTAAGGAAACCTCCTTAAAAAACTTCTCCAAAGCCAACTTCATGCTACTGAAGTCAGAAGTGACAAACTTCACGACACCCATGCAGACGGGATCTGGAAGTTTGACTGCAGAATCCTACACTAAGGCACTGTACGAGCACATCCACTCATGCATGAATAGTGCCATCTCAAATAGAACCAAGACACTCTTCTCCAAAAAAGGAAGCCAATCTGGTGGTCCCCTGCTATTAACAAACTATACAGCAGAAGGAAGAAACTATTGCTGAAAAGAGGAAAATCCCAGGATGCAAAAAACTCCCTCACCAGCCTCAGTAAGAAGCTGAGATCCCTCATAAAATCCTCTAAAGCTAGTTACAAAAATAAAATTGCAAAAGATTCCAAAGACAACCACAAGGCATTCTATAGTTATGTCAGGAATCTAAATGGCAATGCTCAGATCTGCTCTGAGCTACAACAGAATGGCATTAAATATACTGATCCCAAGGATATTGCCAATATCCTGGCAGATCAATATAGCGCCAGCTTCACCCCCCCTCTCACCCCCTAAAGGGCTCATCTCAATACCAAAAGATTGCCAAATTCCGGTAATCATGGCCACACAGGTAGAAACCACACTCTCCAAAGCTAAGAATACATCATCCATGGGACCAGATGACATCCCAGGCTATGTACTACATGAACTACAAAATGAACTGGCACCTCACCTAAGTGTCATGTTTAATCATAGCCTCACCTCAGGCTTTGTGCCCCCACTGAGTGGCACAAAGCTACAGTTATCCCTCTCCACAAGGGAGGATCCACCTTGGATCCTGGGAACTACCATCCCATCAGTCTGACAAGCCTGATCTACAAGGGCATGGAATGCATTACCATGGAACTTATAAACAAAGACATTGGCAACCTTCAAACACTGGACCCCACCCAGTTTGAGTTTGTGAAGGGCAGATCTTGTCTCCTGAATCTGATGACTTCTTTGAATCAGTCTCCAGAGATGTAGACGAGGGTAAGGCAGTCCACACAGCCTATCTGGACCTTGCCAAGGCCTTCAACACTATCCCCCACTCTGGAATCATAGATAAACTTACTAAGCTGGGCATAAATCTCTACATCACTCGATGGGTTGCCAACTGGCTTACTGACAGAACCCAGACTGTAAAAGTAACCGACTCCAAATCCATCTCCAGACAAGTGACAAGTGGAGTACCTCAGGGTTCAGTCCTGGGACCACTCTTGTTTGGCATCTACTTCTCTGAAGTACAGGCCAACACTAAGGGACTCTGGCTAACAAAGTTCGCAGATGACTGCAAAGTGAGAGCCATTAATGAATCCCCAAATTATGTGGATATTCTACAAAAGGGCCTTACAGAAACAGATGCCTGGTGCCAGAGCCATAGGCTCAAGCTTAATGCCAAAAAATGTATAGTTATCCCCTTTGGAAAAAAACATGTACCCATGAATTACCACATAGGTGGCAGGACACTAAACATCGAAAGTGCGATGAGAGACTTAGGGACACAGGTGGACAGTGGTCTCACTTTCGATAACCACATCGCCACAACAGTCAGGAAATCCTTCTATGTGGCACACCTCATCACTAAGGGCTTTTCATCTAGAAAAAAGGAGGTCATTGTCCCACTGTACTCATCCCTCATTAGACCCATTATAGAGTATAATGCCCCGTTTGGTATGTACCTCACAAGACATCTGCAACAGCTGGAAAGGCCACTGAAATACCTCACTAAAAGAATCACAGGCCTAAAGCAGATGCCACATGCTGACCGTCTAAAAAAACTCCAGCTATACTCTGTAGCATATCGTCTACTCAGAGGCGATCTCTGCTTAACATACAAGGCCACGTCAAACCCTGAGGTGTTGGACATGCTCCACTTAAAGAAATCCCAATCCCTCACAGCCACATGCTCCAGGGATCTAAACCTTGTCATCACAATGAACAAAACATGCTGGAGGGATAGTTTCCTGACCCAGAGACTCCCCACACTCTGGAATAGACTGCCCATACATGTCAAGCAGAGTGCCTCATTGGCCCTCTTCAAAAGGAACCTTGATGATTGGATGGGAGATAGGAAATTCACCCCAGGGATCATGTCAGTCTCCCTGCTAGACAGGGGTCTAGCGATATAAATGTTGTGGGAAGAAATATCCAGGGAATTGTTATGGATAGGCTTGTATAGGCCCTAGGGCCGGTAGCCTAGTACCAACCTATGAACCTATAATGGGCAGTAAAAAGTTTGCAGATTTTTGTAAATCAAAGTAGCATGGAGACAAAGAGAGAGAGAGCTCTGTCATTTATGGAAACCATTTAACTTGTTTTAATATGTCTAAGTGATGTGTATTCCTATTTGTCAGTGCAGCAAATCTGGGTAGAGTGTATTCACAGCAGAGGTAATCAGTATTCATTTTGGTATTAACACATGTTTGGCAATGGTTAAATGAGACATGAGAGAATTTGTTTTAGTTGGAAAACAAAGGTTGAGGCTATGTTTAGGGTATTGTTATCAAAGTAGAAACTGGATCTGTTGATGTAATTTGTCCACATTTAGCATGATTCAAAGTGTACAATCTCTGGCAATTATAATTCCGTATTGTGAACTATTTTTAATAATACACATGAATTGATTTGGCAACATTTTGTAACAGACAATAGGTGTACAGAACTGGGGAACAGGACAGCTGTTTTTAGTAATAGTATGCTGCGCCTCATCATAGCTGTCTGGCAGCACAAATGATTAAGGCTATTAAGTGTTAAGGAACTGCCACTTGTGGTTTAGGGTTTGATTCCTTCAACCTCCATTTGCCTGTTGTGTGATGTTGTTTTTGAGGAAAATGGACTAGGCCTTTAATTTAAATGGTCTCCTGTACTGCAAGCTTATTAACTACCTATGAATGTAGCATAAATTACAATCAGCAGCACCAAGGTTCTATTCATGTTTTCAGGAAATACTGAAACGTCTCTTATTTTGACTGTTGGAAAACTCTGGATTTTTCATGTAATTTGGTGTTTTAGGTCAAAACACTTCCTGAATTTGCTACTTAAAATGCTACCAGCTTGTCTTCTTGTGTGTTCTGTAGTCAGAATCTGTTTTTGCGCGCGCGTGCGCGCGCACACACACACACACACTTGCTTCTGGGCTTAGGCTCTGTTTAGTTTATAATACAAACCAACTTGGCTCTAGTAACCAAAATAAGCGCCAAGACAACTTAGGCCATAGGAACTTTACATTCATCCACTATCACATTTTAACAGTTTTTATTTATTTATTTAACATTCTTTGCTTCAACTAAATTTCATATCTCAACTATGAAAGAAACAAGCTCTTACTTCAACTTGGAAAGTGATCATCTACAGTCTAGAGCATTAGTGGGGCACTAAATGTTTATAAACCAAGGAGGAGCTGACTTAAGATAAATCAGATGTCTGTGTAACACCCAGTCTCCCCTCACTAATTATTTTTAGTTGGTCTAAAGAGGCTAGAGTACTAGGGCAGAGGCAGGCATGCCTTTGAAAAGCTCCTGTCACAAATATCTTGTATCACTAGACAGTTAATTATAAAATTACTCATTATGTATGCATATATTTATCTGATTTGGGCTTAGCTGATACTAATCAAATCTGACCTTTTGTAGGTTCAACCTGGGTTACATACATACCTCTCATCTGTTCATATTTTCACAGAATGTCATATTTTTGGTTTGTCCCTCATAAAATGTGAGGTTTTCTGGCAAATCACTGAGGACCAAGGTCACTAAATAATTACACACATCTGAGTTTCAGACTGCATATCCTTCAAAAAAAAATTATGTTAACACAAATCCTGTTATTCTTGTGACTTTCTAAGTTTATAAGGGCAGTATTTAAAATTGGTCCCTATTTTTGGACCTTTGCCCCCCCCCCCATTCCACCACCAGCATAATTTGACTATGTTTGGAGAGGAGCAATTTGTAAAATCTATTTCCAAGACAAAAGAACAATGTATATATAGGGTCTGTGTCACGAAGTTGAACGTTAAAAAGAGTGAATACTCTTATGTCAAACTCTAAAACACTAAACCACAGAAAGTCGAACACTTGGAGCAGCGATTTTTCCCAGGGAAAAAAATGGCTGCTCCAAAGAAAAACAAATCCAAAGACAAAATAAAGTGGGTGACTTCACCCCCACCCCCACACTTAAATATATCAACTCTGAGATCGCACCACAGTGGGGGAAACGGCAAAGTCCTGACAATGGCCCAGCGAATTTTTTTCCCTAGAAAAGATCGCTGTTCCAGCTGATTGACATTCTGTGATTTCATTTTTTAGAGTTCGACATAAGAGCGTTCGCTCTTTTTAATGTTTGACTTTGTGATATAGACTCTATATTTTCACCTAGGCTATATTATATAGTAATCTCTGTTCCAAACAGTGTACTCAGTGTGTTTAATGTCATCTCTATATACTGCAAGTTGTGAATACTTTATTTACTGTCAGAGTTATTTTTCAGCTTGTTATAGCTGTCCACATATTTGCACTATGTATGCATAGGTTCACACTGTATGAAATAAACCTGGATTGTTACTTGGTTAATATGTCATTCTTCTGTATTAGGCTTTGTAATAACTTTATTCAACTTTAACTATAACCATAAGTACTCAATGTGGAGCTTTTCTCCCCAGGCCTCAACTGAAAATGAGAAAAGTCGGACTTTCCCAGTAAACAGATGCCAGCTAAATAAAGTAAAATTAGTTTAGGCTTTGTCCAGATTTATTGCACTAAGAAGTTGAAATGTATAGCACATATACATTAACAGTATTAATGGTAAAGTAACATTATATGTATTACTAAATGACAGTATAGTGTGTATAGTTTTAAAAAGAAGATCCAGGAGTATGCAATGCATAACAGGTGTTTCATGTATTACAGGTAAAATAAATATGGTCCACCCAAAGAATGTATATCGTATATACATGTGGAGGGAAATTTTAGCAGTGAAGAGAAATTGTAGGATAAGGTATAGCCATTGCTAGGGCGACTATTAATAGCAGCGTTTGAGAATTCACTCTTCAAAATGCTAAAATTCCCCAGATCATGTCAAATGAGATTTGCCTATTCGTTCTTCAATTTGAGCCCAGCAAATACTATTGCTTTATTCAAAGCCACTAAATGCCTCCCTGTTAGGAAAGCAGCCACTCTTTATTTATCCTATCATGATTTAAAAGCCTTTGCTTCTTAATGTTGTTCACTTCCTAGCAATGCAGCAACAAGGTGCTACGCTCAGTATCAGGTCTTATTTATCATACAAGTAAGAGACAAGTAAGCACAGGACAGAGTATAAATCATACAGAAAATGTCAATCAACCATCACATCGTTAAAACAGCAGAACAACCCAACAGAAAAATGTGAAAAAATACTTTTTACGCGAACTCGGATAGCTCTCAACTGTACAGATTTTCGCAGAATGTCCAGATTTTTGCCTCATATTTTTGTTATGTTCCTCGTAAAATGTGTGGTTTTCTGGCGAATATCCGAGTTCTGAAGTCATTAAATAATGACAAGACATTTGAGTTTCAAACTTTGTGTTCTTCGGAAAATGCACGTTAAAGAGAAACCTTTTACCGTAGCAGCTCCCCAACTTTATAAGAGCAATATTTGAAATTTGTCACTGTTTTGGTCCTTTGCCCCCCCCCCCCCCCCATCATTTAAAGCTTTGTACAGATTTCTTGCACTAAGAGGTTGAGAGCCTTGAGTTCAGGTCGTGACTGTTAAGGTACCCCTGAACCTGTCCATTCACTCGATTGACTAATGAATGGGTGGATAAATAAGTAAACAAACTGCACTTTACTTGGCTTTACCTTGACTTCCGGGCGCAAACAGTTGGGAGAGCAGAACAGCAAAGTCAACGGTTCAAGTCCACCTCTAGAAGTCACTGACTCACTGTTTAATCAATAGTTATTTTATGTTGCGCTATTAGAATGAATGACCTGCAATGTGTTAATGTTATGTCCAGCATCTGATATGAGTATTCGGGGATCAGTCTATAAAGCATAGTGTTAGTGAGGACAAGTGGGAGACATCTTGTCTGATGGAGCTAGCTCGGTGGTTCTAGTGAAGTGCTGTGTCTGATGTGTAAGCCAAGAAATATATCTCAAGTATTGTTCTTTTATTCTGTTAACTGGTAATCTTTAAGAAATTTCTTGCCAAACATCATTACGTATATAAGTACACGCACACATAACACTTACTTGAAAGTAAGCGGCGAACCTAAACATTTGCAGTCACATGGCTGTGAAATATTGAAAACCAGTGAAAACTGTGCATTCACTATTATAGAGTAATGAAGGGTTTGTGGTTGGTACCAACAAAACGGGTATTTGAGATAATTTACTTAACTGAAATTTAGCCTGAAGATCAACACCTGTTTGATTAATGCTGCTTAAGAAAGTGAACCGTTCTATGCTTAGATTAAAGCCTTGGTATGAAACGAGAAATGGCCAGCGGGCAATGTTGCCTGTTAATGATGACTGCTTCTAATGACTGAAGTTTGCTTCATCCTGCTGATTGAAGTTTATTATGAGTCGTGTGTTTTGCCAGAATGTGCAGACTATTATACAGTACGAAAATTTAATAAAACCACATATTATTATTATTATTATTAATCTAAGTTAGGTTTCTCCTAAAGTTGCAAAGAATTATAATCCTTTCTTTCCTGTTATACATTTTGTTGGTAGTAACTGTTCTGTCCCTGCTTTAATCACCGGGCGTACATACACACTCACAGAATGTATTGTGCATCAACAGTTAATATTTTGCTTGCTTTATAATTATCTTTTTTGTTTGTTTCAGAAAAATGCGCAGTGGGTGACTCTTTAGTCCACGAAGATAAAAAATGTGATTTATCTGATCGTCCAAAGCAGAGGCAGAGACGGAAGCCCAGGGTTTTATTTTCCCAAGCTCAGGTGTTTGAGCTGGAAAGAAGGTTCAAACAACAAAGATACCTCTCAGCTCCAGAAAGGGAACACCTGGCCAACTTACTGAAGCTAACGTCAACTCAAGTTAAAATATGGTTTCAAAACAGGAGATACAAGTGTAAGCGGCAGAGGCAGGACAAGTCCCTGGAACTGGTTGGACATCCTCCACCCCCGCGCAGGGTGGCTGTGCCCGTTTTAGTCAGAGATGGTAAGCCCTGTCTTGGGGGCTCACAGGCTTATAGCACCCCCTACAACGTGACGGTGAACCCTTATTCTTACAACACTTACTACAGCAGTTACAGCAGCAACCCTTTCAGTACCAGCTACAGTTGTAGTTATGCAGGGGTGCCTACCATGCCTTCTGGTTCTACCTCAGGCAATCACCTTATGAACATTAACATGGGGAGCGCTGGCCAGAGCCAACAAGGACACCTACAAGCCACACTGCAAGGGATCAGAGCATGGTAGAGGATATTTCCTTTTTTTATTTTTTATTTTTTAGAAATGAACTTGAGGATGTTTAACGGGTTGTCATAACCTCAGGTGGAACTTCTTGAGTAGAAGTAAGAATCAACACGCCTTCTGGGGTTTCTTTCAGAGAAGAGAGTTCCTTGTTGTACAAGACAATGCCTTCTACAGTTTGTACACTTCATGGGCAGTAAAGGCTCTTATTTCTTAAGTATTCTCACTCAGTTCCCTTCTGTATGTAGTGCGGTGTGTAACAAAACATTATTTAACATGTTGGGGTCTTCAAGGACGTCCTATCATTTTAAATGAGTGTTCGGTTTTCTGTTGGGAATTCATAGTGTGCAGTCCTTGGAGCAATTTGGCAGGAGGGTAAACGTGATTCTGCCTCTGTGGTCACAATATTTTGTTTGTCAAAATGCCGGGTAGAGTTATGTTCCTGAGATCAACCATGGTTCTTTTTATCCAAGTAGGCAGGTGCAATGTTTATTTGCCGTTTAGTGAAAGAAGATAAAATAATGTTATCAGATAGCCTACACTTCAAAATAATGTAGATGTTTTGGGCTTTATCATTATTTTTGTTAACACGGGCCATTTAGAACCTCACTGGCCCGTCTTCTCCAACCAGTGTTATGGACTCAATAGCTCTGCAAATGTTAATACAGACACCCCTGGACAGTGAGCTGCGGATGCAGAGTTATAACAGCTGCAAAAGTCTGGTTCCAGTTGTACACTAAAAATATCAAATTTGTATTTGCTCAGACACACTGTGTTTGAACAATTAATTCATAATGTACAGCTAAATCAGCCGTTCAAATGATCACCCTGTGATGCTTGAAACTACACAGAATTACTTTTTTAATATCGTATTACAAAACAGGTTATTATGTTACGAATGTGATGTTTGCCATGTATTAAACTTGCAGTTTGTTAACTATGTTACACATATGCTTTCCTGAGGGAGGATAACTGCATACACTGAAAATGTAACCCTAAATATTGTAATCGTTTTTTTTTTTTTAGATTTGTTTTTGTATTTATAAAGGTCAGGTCTGAAAGTATAAATAAATATTATACATCTTCCAGTATCAGTTATTATATTTAAACAGCATACTTCAAATTCATAAGTAAATACAGTCTAACTCCACGGCTGCTTTTCTACATGTACATCAGCCTTGAGTTAAGCGTGTGTGTGTGTGTGTGTGTGGGGGTCTCTTGAAGTCGGATGCTGTGAATAAAAATGTGTATAGTGTTATATTTTGTAAACAAAAATTCTAATTGATTTTCAAAGCTTTTAGTGTCAAACGGCATGTTGTGCAGAGCTGTAAGAATACAACGCACAAGGCTTGCAAGAAAGCAACGTTTTCATCTGAATATTTATTCAGCAGGATGCATTAGCCGAACAAGAAGATTTTTCAGTGAAGGAAACCTAGATTACTAGTAGGTATTCTAGAATGTAATTTATAACTTGAAGAAGGAATTAATAACCACCTTGCTTAAATCTACCGCACTGCCTTTGTAATATAATTACACATTGTCTGCATATCGGTAACTGTTCTCTTAACTCAGATAACTTCAATAAAATGTGTTTAGTGAAAAATGTTAACCCTCAACATAAGCTAGGAGGTCAGGGTTTTATAAATAATTTTTGTTCAATTCGTATAAAAACAAATTTTAATGAACACATAGGAAATAGTTAATTTTAAAATGCTGTCAAACACTGTTAATTCACATAAACTTTGATCACAGTTAAGAACTTAACCTTTAGCAAGTCAGAAGGGTTTATTGCTTCTCAGATCACGTTTGATTTTCTCAGTCGGCATCCACAGAACACCAAGGACATCTAGTAACCAAGATTAGTTTGCGGTTTACATTTCACACCACCCTAGAAAAATCAAGTCATAAGCATGTTTCAAGCACACCCGAAATTTCACAGAATGTCCAGCTTTTTGCCTCATGTATTTGGTCTGTTCCTCATACAATGTGTGGTGTTCGCCTAAATCACTAGGGTTACCACATGTCCCACTTTGCGAGGGACAGTCCCTCTTTGGGCAGTTGTGTCCTGCAAAAAATTGTAAAAATGGTAAATGTCCTGAGATTTTAGGGCAAAATTATTTCCTATATTTTATGTAATAGTTGCATAAAACAGTTATTCTGTATCTGAAACACCTAAATGTTACAAGAAGCAGAATAATCAACTAAAATGCTTTTATTTAGGCAAAAAAAGTGAAGTTCTGTCCTTTGTACTGGCCGTGGGTATATTTTGGCCTGCAAAGTCTGAAGTTTGTACCAAAAATGTCCCACTTTCGGCATTTAAAAAGGTGGCAACCCTGTAAATAACGGAGGATTGAAGTCTAAATAATGGGAAAAAAAGAGTTTCAAACTTTATATCCTTTAGGAAATAAAAATTGCAGGCTTTACATTATTAGCACTATGAACTTCATAAGTTTATAAGAGCAATATTTAAAGTCTGTCCACGATTTTGTCCACTGCCCCCCACCCCACCCCCATTATTTTTGGCATTGCTCAGATTTGTTGACCGAGAGGTATGGTTACCCGATCTCAACAGAAGTGAAGTTAATTATTATTCCTCTCTCTCTGGCCACCGTTATACAAATTTGTGCCCATTCAGCATCATTTCCGCTTTAGTCTTAAACTTGTTGCACCTTTATAAAATGTATAAATGTTGTTCGTCCACAGCAGTCTCATGCATCTCTCTGAATTATTTGTGTGTTTCTGCTGCTTTCAGCATAAAATCAGACTGATAAAACACCTTCATGCATAACACTATGGACAGCTAAACCATGCTCTACAAAGTATGAGCTCAAACGAGGATTCGACTAAATCACTTTTCAGTCCGTTTTGTTCAATGCTTTGAGATTCAGTCAAATAACTGAAATATATCCCCATACACACACGTTGTCCACTGGGAGTGTGTGTGTTTATATTGATGTGCATTATAATGTACATTATCTGTCTATATATAGATAGATTTTATAGATATATATATATATATATATATATATATATATATATATATATATATACATATACACACACACACACACACACACACACACACACACACACACACATATATATATATATATATATATACAGCTAGATAATGTTCGTTGTGTATGTGTGTCTACTTCCACTGCGTCGTTTAAACTCTTTGTGCTAATTTGCTTGTGTTTTAATAACACCTCACCTGTTTTCTCTCTCAGCCCTATGCACTTCTATTTATTTAGTTAGTTTATTTGTTTGGCTATTTACGTATTGCTTTTGTTTACCGGCTCTGTCCTTCTGGTTTTAGCCAAAAACCCTTTTCAGCGGAGGTTTGGGTGAAAAGCCTTAACTGTTACAGTAATAGGTCTGAAAAGGCATTAACAATACACATTAACAGTTACAAGTACATTTGATAATTAGATTATGTTCATATGAAATAAAGGCAAACAGTACATAAGGTTTACATTAGAAGTACAGCGATGGGGGGTGAGCAGTGTATACGTCTCAGAGATAATACTAAAATTAATCAGGTACTGGTGAAGACAGGCTGTGGGAATTGACCATTAAAATATTGTTCAGATGTATCAAGATCTGGACTCCCTATATTACGCAGTTTCATCCCTTTATTGTTCTTCAACACTCAGTGAAATGTTTGGTCAAATTATCTGAAAATTGATGTAAGAAACACACAAATATATTTCCAGTTGCTATCATAAAGAAAGAAGCTCTACAGACGCAGGAGATCACATATTTAAATATTAATTTCTTCAAAAAAAGACAAACCCTTCCTCATCCAATCACACCGGTAATCTGCAGTGCTATATTACAGTTCAACACCAAGATGTTTAAATACGCGTTAACCTTTCTTGCTTGCTTTTCTCTTCCTCCCTTTCTTTCTTAAGAGCAAATAATTCTACCATGTTGGCCAACTGGCCAATATAAATAACACCAGACTTAAACAACACAGCATGTTTTATATAATAATATTGTTCCTGCTTTTCATTTGGTTGTCTGATTCTTAAACATGACTGTTTATCGAGTTTGAGACAATTTAAAAAAAAAAAAGTTTTACTTGAAGTTTGCCTTCAGTGGGGTTCCCTTCTAAGCAAACAAAACGAATACTCCAGTCTGAAAGAAACTATTATTAACATTGTAAAACGGAAACAATGTGTGAAAAAATAAAATAAAATCATTAAGGGAAATGCATAAGCAGAGCTTGGCGTGTACATCAGCCTGGTGGAAGTAGGCACAGATGCCGCCAATATTAATGACTCTGATGTCTCCCTAGATGAGGACCCCTGGGAAGGGGTTCAAGCTCAAAGGGGAACCCACTGGCCAAGTGACCTATGATGGAGGGCTAATAGTCGCCAGACAGTGTTGTGGGGGTGAGGGGATAATTAAAAAACAGTGGTTGAATATGTTCATGTAGTTAACCTGCTACTTCAGAAGCTGTAGAAATAATGTGCTTTAAAGCTTAACGCTCAACTGTCAGTCTCCAAAATGTGGAACATTACCTTTCATAATGTGGAAAATTAGGCAAAATGTGGGGCACTTGCTAACAACTTTAATCAGGAAGCTCAGAGAATTGTTAACATTGTTATTAATTAGCACTTGTAAAAAGTTCTTTTGGTGTAGTAATATGATAATAGTATATGATCCGTTACATGTAGTCTACGGTTTGATTCCCTCAGCTTCTATTTGTGTGTTACATGATTGATCAAATCACGTAGCTGAACAGTAGTACTCCCAGGTCCAGTCCGAAAAGGGTCCACACGGATCATTGCTCTACCCAGGTTAAAAATACAGACAGGCAACTAAATGTAATTCTTATTTATCACGAGCATTGTTAAAAATGAGAAAAAATGAATGACAGAAGTTCCAGAACTTTTCAGTGACTGCAGTTTTTAAGACTCAAAATTAGGTAAGTTCCTCACAATGATGTACAGTTTAGAGGCATGCTTGAGAAAATGAAACGCCTTTACCAGACCAGTAAAATTTTGCACAGTAGAGAGACTACATATTTTTTAGAGGTAGCGGTGATTATATAATAGCTGATGTGTATGCGTGTGCTACCCTATGTGAATCACTAACAGAGAAAATCCTTATAAATCAAGTGAGCAGACTGGGAAACTGCATACCTCTCAACTGTACAGATTGTGGTTTCATATTTTTGGTCAATTTTTTTATAAAGTTGTGGTTTTCTGATAAATCAGTGGCAAATCATTGAAGACTGAAGTCAGAGAATAATAGACATTTGAGTTTCAGACTTCATGCCCTTAAGAAAATTCATGCTAATGCAAAGCCTGTATATAAAAAGTTCCCATTTTGGGGCATTTGTCCCCTCATTATTTATGTCTTTGTCCAGATTTCTTGTTCTAAGAGAGATATGTGGGAAAGACACGTCACTCCCCAAAATAACTGCTCTAACAACGATGTCTTTGCAGTCTGAAGTAATCAGTTGTCATAGACCAGATTTTACAATATCTATAATCATTTGTACATATCGTAACGTTTCTCTTTTTATCATAAAGTCTCGAAATTACTTGATCCTTGTTTAATGTATTACTTGTATATTTCAGTAGAAGGAGAAAGTTATTGAAGACAAATGCAGTGCCTGTGTCACAAATTAAGGCCTTATTAGACCGGACAATTAAACAGAGGTGAGAACACTACAGTATCAATCTCTCTGTTTTCTGCACACTAAAGATATTTGCGCTCTTCAGAAAATTCGTGATTTTGTAGCACAACAGTAGGGGCACAGGTTACGAAAGCACTAGTAATTACATTTAGAAATATTCTGTTCTTCAGACAACGTATGCTAGGCGCCTCACAGCAAGAGGTTCTCTCGTTCGATCCTTGGCTGGGGTGCCTTCTGTGCAGTCTGCATGTCCTCCCTGTGGTCACGTGGGTTTCCTCCGGGTGCTCCGGTTTCCTCCCACATCCCAAAGACATGATGTAGGTGGATTGGACACTCTAAATTGGCCCTAGGTGTGAGTGCGTGGGTGTGTGCCTTCTGTGGAAGTTGGGCGCCGGGCTGGCAACTCGACACCGTAAAAACTCCACTGCCAATCATGAGCGGACAGGTGATCCGCTGTGGCGACCCCTAACCGGGAAAAGCCGAAAAAAGAAGAAGTGTAAATGCACCCATTATCGTAAAAAAAGAAACATTAGTTTGAAGCCTTTGTCTTTTGCAGGTTGAAAACTTTGATCTGCCCGTCTGTAAGTTATTTACATCTACATATTATACACGGCTGGTAGATTATGCATGTTTTAGCCTGTCTGTATTACTTATATATTGCCAAGTCCTAAGGAAGTGTTGCAATGAAATAATACTGCTGAAAGCTGACTTAGTTAATAAGAGCTTATGAAGATTAGAGGGAGATAAATAAGAACTCCCCAATGAGGTAATGAGGTTACAGAAATAAACTGTTAATGGTTTTGCATATGTCCATTGTGTATTTTCTATTGATTTTTTAATGTATTCTTCCCTCCCTCCTTGCTTCTGAACTTCAAATTGGACAGGGTCCTTATGGCACTAAGTGAACGTTAAAACACACCGTATTTATTGCAGAACGATTTGGTATACAGAAGTAATTGGATTGTTTTTCTGGTGTTATTTTGGCACTGTTATGCAATGCCTCGAATGTAACATGATAAATATGATAATTTCGTATGCTGTGAGGATTTGGGTAGGAGTGAAATCTATCGTACTTTTTATTCTCGTTAAAAGTCAAACAGTTTAATCTGACAGAAAACAAACAAACCAAAATAGAGCCACATGCAGTAATTTTGTTAGATTGCAGAAAAAACGAGTAGCTTTTACAAAACATTTAAATCCTTGCATCCAGTTTTATACGTTGATAAATTGTTTCGTCATTTGACTTGCCCGATAGGTAGTTTTGATTTTTTTTTTTTTAGAGAAATCGACGCTCATTACTGTTGGACCCAAAATCGACACTCATTTACTGTCGAACCCAATAACCCTCTCCATGTTAGTTATAAGACACTGACGTATCAATACATTATTTTTCTTCATTCTTTACTCAACTGGTACTATTTTTCTAAACAAAAATCTTGCACTGGGTACAATCACATCATTCAGGACTGAAGACACTAAACTTTGACAACGGATTTTACAGAATGAAAAAGTAATCTGATTAAATTGTCTTAAATTCACATGGCCATTTTTCCAGAATTTGCGCTTTGTTGAAAATGCCAGCAGAAACGAAATACTATTAATAACAACACTGCTATTGTAGAGACAACAGCAAAGAGGTGTGGTGGTGGTGGTGTGTGTGTGTGTGTGTGTGTGTGTGTGGGGGGGGGGGTTGACAATGACCTTATACCTCCTAACATTTGATACAACTCCAGAGGCAATTGCACTTCGAGTTAGGAAAAAAAAACAGCGTTTCTTTTTTGCCATAGTTAAAATTTTACTCAAATTGTTTGACAGATTCAAAACAACGGTATGTGGTTAACAGTTATACTCCGAATTTTCCTCCCCAATCTTCCTTTCTTTTTCTTCGCCCTCCTAGTCCTCTTCTTGGTCTTCTTGTCTTGTTTCCCTCTTGATTAGTATTACAAATCTGCCTTTACAACAAAGAAAACATTATCAGACAGCCATAAACATAAATGCGCAAAAAAGGTGCAGGGACGATTTTCTCGCACATCGTCTGCAACAGAAAGTTCCCTCCACAAACACAGCACTTCAAAGACCTGGTGAAAAGGGGTTATTTGAATAATGATGTCGATTGTGTTAGAACTGTGCAATTCTACAAATCATAAATTATATTTAAAATTCCTTTAGATAAGTAGGCATGCTTCCTGTACAGAAGGTAGTTTTACAGTTACACTGTACCCACACATTCGCAAAGCGACACTTTTAAGTTTTTATTATTTTCCAAACATTTAAGAGCGCATATCTTATCCTAAACTCTAGGAACATATACTGTTTGAAGATGTTGCTTTTAAATGTAATGATTGTTATATACCTCTCAAGTGTACCTCATTACGAGGAACGTACCTCATTTGGGGTCTTAAAAAAGTTCATGTTCCTTGAAGTTCCACATTGAAATGCTTTGTCACACATTTAGTGTTAGGGATTTTTTTAACTGATATCCATGGTAAATAGAAAAGAATCATATTAATTCGTTAACACATCTTTTTATAAGTAAAACCAGAATATTTTAGGCATCCAATGAGCTTCCTAGTTGAAGTTGTTAGAAAGCTGTTAGTATGTGTTCCACATTTTGCCCATTTGTTCCACATTATGATGGCTGGTGTTCCTCATTTTGGGGAGGGAAGGTTGAGAGCTCTGTCTTATTTATATTTACTGTAGATTTCCTGATTAGCCAAAAAGTTAAAATGGCTGATCCTTAGTGTGCTACCATCCATTTTCACATAAAATGCACCCCACCCCCATACACACACACGGACTAATGCAGTCGTACTCACTTAGACATTTACACACTGACGCATTCAAATCCGGCAATGGAAATCCCTTTTGTGCAATTAGTATTGCTATCTTATCTGTAGCAGCCCAAAGCTGTCCAGACTAAAATGCTCTCTCTCAGCGCTAATGCCTTATTATCGTTTGGGAAGTCATTGGTTATCTAAAGAAAACAAAAAAAAAAAATCCCTTAAAGAGATGACCTAAATGGCCATTTGTGTAGTACCTTTCTATTAGGGCGTGTCTTACCTGGCAGAGGTAGCTGTACTTGTACACATGCTTGTGGAGACAGCCTGGCTGCAGTCCCTGCTTCTTTTGTTTATGCTTTGCAAGTGTTTCACACAGGATTGTATCAGTTTGGTATCTATGTACAACATCAGCAGCTAATCCAGGGTTCCTTGTGTGTATGGGTGGGGGTTGTAATAACTTTCAACTTCTTACCTCCAGAGTCCGGGAGAAATCTAGAAATAATCAGAGAAAATCGGGGATGCTTTTAAATTATTATTATTATTATTAAAGCGAAAATTGACAGAATAAGAGAATGTTAACGCGCATTTTCTGAAAACTTCTATGACGCTAATTACTACCTTTACTTATTAAGTGCACTCTTTTCTCCTAAAATTACAACTTTTAGGCGGGATTTGGAGGGGCAGAGCAAATTTCTGAGACAAAATCAGGGACAGTGGAAAGGATGGGGTAGCTATAGGATGTACAATCTTCAGAGTATCAGATTAGATCACTCACAATTATACTATTCCTATCTCTCGGCTGTCCAGACTTTCGCAGAACGTCCAGATTTTTCTTCCTCATATTTTAGGTCTGTCCCTCATGAAATGTATGTTTTTTTCTGACAAATCATTGAGGACTGAAGTCACTAAATAATGACAAGATATTTGAATTTCAGACTCATACCCTTCAGAAAATGCATGTTAATACAAAATGTGTTATTCTGTCCACTTTCTAAATGTATAAAAGCAATGTTTAGGTCTGTTCCCTCAATATTTTTGTCTTTGTCCAAATTCCTTGTGGTAGCAGTTCGAGTGGCCTACACTGCATTATCTGATAATTTCTGCTTTAATCTCAAACAGATCTCACCAAATGCACGGTTTAGGAGCTTTTGTACCTATGAACATTACTTGAACTACCAACTCTTGCAATATATTAAAAGCTCATTTATAGTCACCTACACCATACCTTTCAATCTCTCAGCGCAATACATCTGAACAAAGCCTTAAAGTATGGGAGGCAAAGGCCAAAACTGGTACAAATTTTATATACTGTTTGTATAAACAGGAAATTGCTAGAATAACACCATTTGTATAAATGACGTACCTCTCAACCTCTTACGGCAAAAAATCTGGGGAAAGCCAAAATAAAAGTGGGACAAAGGCCCGAAAATAGGGACACTTTTTAAATATTGCTCGTACAAATGTAGAAAGTTGATAGAATAACATGTGTTGCATTAGCATGAAATTTCTGACGGGTATGAAGTCTGAAACTTCAATGTATGTCATTATTTTTTTAACTTTAATCTTTTATGGTTTGCCACAAATTTGCCAGAAAACCACAATTTTATGAAAAACGGAGCAAACATTTGGGGCAAAAATCTGGACATTCTTCGAAAAGTTGTACAGTTGAGAGTTTCTGAAGGATATGAAGACTGAAACACAAATGCATATTATTTAGGGACATAAGTGACTTCAGTCCTCAGTGATTTGCCAGTTGCACGAAAAAACTCAAAATTTAAGAGGAACAGATTGAAACTATAAGGCGAAAATCTGGACATCTGAAAAGCTACGATTCACACTTTCAAAGCCTGTTTTATATAGTGGTAAAGCCAATTGTTGTATTTTTATTCTCTATTTCAACTACATGTATAGCCAATTGTTTTATTTTTATCTCTATTTCAAATATATGTAAAGCCTATAGTAATTTTTATTGTCTTAGCATCTATTATGTTATCTGTACCTTCTTCTTGGAGCTTTTCTCCCCGGGCCTCTACTGAAAATGGACATGTATCCAGCTAGACTAGCCCGGTAAACAAATGTAAAATAATAATAATAATAATTTGCTTGTTCAGTCCAAAATTTAAGCAAGCCATTTGATGAGACAGTGCTTCCGGGTCACCCCTAGAAAGGGACACTTGTATCTAGTGGGCTGCTCGACTGAAAACATGTAACGGAAAGAAAAAAAAAAACTGTAATGAGGAAATACACGTATTACATACTCTAGAAACTTCCAGAGTCGAAACCTTCTTGACACTACGTGTTTTAACCTAGTCTCTGTAAACATATTTCCTGCATGCTTTTGATAGCGCAGCTTAGATGCTTGTGAACATAGTTATTACAACGGCCATCCACAGCCCCGAGGTGTTGTTGCAGCTGCAAAACGCAATGCATTTAGGATGTTTACCCACTTATTTTAATGTTTCACCAGTATCTTTGTATTAATTAACCTTACAAAAAATCCATAGTTTTCATTTAATATTGCATTACTGCATACCATTATATCCTTGTCAGCGACATTCTGTCTTCTTTTTCGTATCATTATTGCACAAGCAAAGATTTTTTAAAATTATTTAAAAGTATTGCCTAGGAGCCCCATTTAACCATCCTTATTTCCACGTGTGAGATTATGAGTGAGATCTAGATATTCATAACATTGCAGAAGTAGCACCAAATTTATTGTATGACAGATGCAAAGTGGAGAACTTACTAATTTGCATGAGTACTGGGGGGCACTTTACTCTCTCAATTAAAATCTACACTCATTGGGTACACACTGACGCACAAGATATAATAATTTATTTTTATTTATTTATTTTTATTTTTATTTTTATTTTACATTTGTTGACCGGGCTGGTCTAGCTGGATACATGTCCATTTTCAGTAGAGGCCCGGGGAGATAAGCTCCACTTATAAACTTTACTGATGCTAAGTATAAAAACAGTTAAGAAATAAAATCTAATATAAAAAGTAATAAACAAGTGGTATAAAAAAGAAAGAAGTAATGGAGATAAGCTCCACTTAGAAATTATACTGATGCTAAGTTCAAAAACTGTAAGAACTAAGATTCTAATATAAAAAATAATAATAATTAAGTGGTATAAAAAGTAAGGGAGTAAAGAAGTCATAGTAGAACAAGATAGCAGGAAGTATCTCTTAGACATTTCATAGAGAGGGAAATGGAAATAACTGAAAAGAAAGTGAATTAAATATTGGGGTGAGTAGGTCAGATGAGCATAAAAATAATGTTAGTCAGGGTTGGTACAGGGGCACAGCCATTGTGTTTTGAGGTAAAGCTTGAGTTTCTTTTTAAAGAGAGATTTAGAGGGAATAGTTGAGAGTTCAGATGGAAGCAGGTTCCAATGTTTTCCAACAGTGTTAGAGAAAATGTTAACTCTACACGGACCTTATCAAATAAGTAAATTATTTTTGAAATCATTATTTTATAAGTAAAAAGAACTCAAAGATTTGTGAAAAAAAAAAAAATCGGTGGCACTGCAAGTTGGTACACTGAGACCAACAAAGTTATTTTTAGACATGATCTAGTTAACAGAAAAGAAGTACAAAGAAAAAGAAAATTATATAGCAAGTGAAGTTAAGGATTTAAAACATTTTGGGACAAGACAGAAGGGGTTATCAATCTGCATAATTTGGGATTAGATTACATTCTCCTCACAACAGACACAAATTCATTAAGTAGGACTTCAAATTAGAAGAAAATGCATCAGTGGAGGTACATCTAATGGACGGAGGTGGAGAGTTTCAGTTTGCAGTACATTTTATGGCAAAGAGACAAAAAAAAATTCTAAAGTAAGAAAACAGTTAATTATAAACTGAGAACGTGAATGCAAGTTTAACTAGTTTAAGATTAAATGTATTCCATTACACTTCCATTCAAAGTCATGCCCATTTTTTGTGGGCTGTGTCTGTGTGGGCATGCGTTCGTGCATATATTTTCATAAACTGTTCTTCCTGTGCACTAACCCTAGGCTGTAATGGTACTCTCAAGGCAGATGGTGCCATATCCTTAGTAGTGTAGGCTTTAAGATGCATAAGACGCTATGTGAATGCATGAAACTTAGTTCATAGTTCATAGTTTTAGTACTAAGCTAACTGCCCTTGCGAGCCATTTTAAGCCTAGCCAATTATGCCATGTGAGACTCAAACCCTGCACCTTGTGTTTGTAAGGCAAACACCTTAGCCATTAAGCCACCCTCCCAACCCCTTCTTAGATATATTCTACAACTGCAAAAATGCTTGTTCCACAGTAATTGGACAGTATAATGTACCTAGCCCATTATTAATATATGGTTAAAAAAACACTCTCAAAATGCTTTGTCCAAAACAACCAATAGCAAGTTAGGCTATAGAGAACTGCCATTTCTCTCTCAGGGTGCTAAGTTATCTCCTGGTAATATACGCACTGACTCCCTTTACTTTAACATTATGAATATCTTTAAACTGCCCTGCAGTGTCCACTTCTTGGTTATAACAGGTTAGCTAGATTAAGTGCAGAACATATCATTGCTTAGCTCTTCTTAGCCTCAACTTAACGAATTTTAACAAGCAGCTGGCCATAATTCTTTTGACATTTGCTGTTAATAATTATTTGTGTTCTCAACTGTCTTTGCTTGGTTAATACTGTAGAGTGGCACAGTTAACAGTATTTAGAACTTGCATTCATCAATTTCTGAAAATCCCAAAACAGCAAACAAACATGGAGGGTCTTGGTCTCCAGTATATGATGGTAAACTCAGAAAGAAGCTACCTCACCACTTATTAAACATTCATGAAATAAGATGATTAATACATCGTTAAGAAAAATGTACAGGTACAACTAAATTATCATTATTATGTCATGTTATCATTTATTACTGAGAAAATGTGCTGCAGACATGTTTATTACCTATGCAACAACTTAAAGGTTTCATGAACTACACGGTTTTTAGTACCACTAATTTAATTTGTTTTGCTTTCAGTGGGATTCAATAAACTCCATGTAGGCTTCGTGTGAGCAGTAGCAGCAGTGATTACATATTCATGCCATGCACCGTGTTTAAATGTAAACAAGGACAGTTTCATGGCTGGCAACAGTGTTGCTGGCCAGGAAACTGTGTAAAGCAAAATGGATAGCAAACTTGTTTACCTTAGAGCAAACTAGCTTACCAGGATTACGCGGAATGTCACAATGATTACCAGGGTTTATCATATGACAATGTATATGGTCCAAACATATTACAGGACTGTGTATACAGTGCAGAGTATTTTGGAATCCCATTCCAGGCAATCTGTACAAAAGTTGTGTAAATGATCTATAAGGATACACGGACTGCCATGTAAAATAAAGTCAGGGGGAGTGTGTGTATTGAATAGGGACACACAGATGAATTGTAGGAATGAACACAGGGAAACAGGACAGGTGAAACAACCTAATGTACAGCAGATGAGGGCATGTCAATGGAAGACAGTTGCAGCAGGAACACTAATCACATATTGACATGGTACAGTATGGACTGCACAGTGAAAATGTATATTATCTGTCAGACAAGGTGACATAACAATGGAGAACATGTATTTGTGATATAAGCATCCAGACATGAATAATGGAGAGGACATCCAGGATGTTAAATACAACATGACATGGGATATATGCAAATGACCCTTATGAACAACAGGTGTTTCAGCTAATTGGCAATTTTGAATGCCCATGACTTGTTTCATAAGA
>NC_056743.1:579828200-579940700 GCF_019279795.1 Protopterus annectens
GCTTACCAAGTTTGCTGATTCTTGCATGTTATGTACAATCATTGAGTCCAACAATGATGTTATCATACTACACGAGGGGCTAACAGACAAATGATTGGTGCCAAAGCCACACGGTCTACAACTAAGTGCAAAATGTGTCATTATTTTGGCCTTCTGCAAAGTGGAATTCCCTGCTAATTACAACACTGCCAACACTCCCCCTATGATGAAACCCAGTGGTGCAAGACCTGGGAACACTCATAGACAGCAATCGGAACTATGACTACCAAGTGTCCACAGTGGTATGGAAAAGCTACATTGTGCTACTCATAAGTCAGGCCATTGTATCCAGATATGAGGATGGTATAACAGCACTGTACTCAAATCTCATCAGAACACTAATAGAGTATAATGCTCCCTTTTGCATGTACCTCACCACACACCTGCAGCAGCTGGAGAGACTGCAGGGGTTTCTCACCAAGAAAATACCAGAAACATTTTCCTCGGGTAGATAGCAAATGGAGATGTGACAGGGAAGAAAGAGGTACTTGGGAACATATTTTCTGAGAGTGCAGTGCATTGGTGGACTTTAAAGTGTCCTGTGGGATGCACTATCTGAGATGCTGGGTGGGTGGTTTGGTGTGACAAGGGAGATGCTTTTTTTGAGCTATGATACAGAATCGGAATTGCCTAGACATGGTAAGGCCTTGCTGTGTCTAATTATGGTGGCTGCCAAAAAAAGCAATTACTAGAAAATGGAAATCATAATCTATACCAACTATATTAGAAGTAGTGAATACAGTAACAGAGATAAAACAACTGGAACTGACATCTTTAGAAAAGGGTAGGAAAAAAACTACATAGGAAAAATGGTAATGGTGGGAACAATACATACAGGGGAGGAATGAGGTTTAAAAGGAGGCAGGACTTAAATGAGCTATGTAATGTTTGACTGTAAATGATTGGGTAGATTATAAGTGATGTATAATGTTTGCAAATGGGAGTGTGTCAGTATGGTTTGTGATGTAAAATGCTTGCAACTAGGATTGTGTCAGTGTGGTTTATTTTCATTTATATAAATGTATGATTGCTTATGTCATAAGTGATGGTTTAATAAAGATGTTTCTTGTTTAAAAAAGGGGTAGGAACTGAATCATTTATGTAATGTTGCTTAGGTTATATATGTGAAGTATAATGTTTGTTAATGTTAATCTAATACAGTTTGATTACTTTTGTATAAATGTAAATTTGCCTGTGTCACAAGTTATAACTCAATAAAGGTGATTAAAAAAAAGAAAATACGAGGCCTACAAACCATGACATGATGTATCTGGATAGAATGAAAGCCCTGTCACTATAACATGTATCATATAGGATGAGATGACTTGTGCCTGGCCTACAGGCCAGTCTTTGACCTGCCCTGATGAGAATACTGCACATCTGCAAATCAGCTATAGCTGATGACATCAGCAGAGTTTGATGAGAGGAAGATGGTAATAGCAGTGTCCCACATGCTGGGGTAAAATGCACTAATGTCAAGCAAGTGCACACACACACACACACACACACACACACACACACACACACACACACACACACACACACACACCAGTTGACTGCAGTGAGAACAGAACTCCTACCTAAGTACACCAACTACAAAACTCTGTATTAAAGACAAGCACTACAGCTCAAGTCTGATTTGGAGAGTGTCAGACAACACTTTATAGGTGATGACATCAGCAGTGACTGGTGAGGAGAAAATGGTAATAACAGTGACCAACATCCTGGTATAAAATGCTCTAATGACAATCAGGTGCCCGAACACACACACCCCAGTTGATTGCAGTGAGAACAGAACCCCCTACCTAAGTACACTGACTACAAAACTCTCTATTTAAGGCAAGTGCCACAGCTCAAGTCTGACTTGGAGAGTGTCAGACAACATTATATAAGTGATGACATCAGCAGTGTCTGGTGGGGAGAAAATGGTAATAGCAGTGTCCTACATGCTGATGTACAATGCTCTATCTAATGCCAAGCAAGTGCACAAAGACAAACACACACACCCAAGTTGACTTAATTGAGATCAGAACCCCTACCTATTTAAGTACACAGACTACAGAACTCAGTACTTTACGCAAGTGCCACGGCACAAGTCTGACATTTCAAGGCTGCAGGACAATGTATAGTGGATGATATCAGCACTGGCTGTTGAAGAGAAGATGTTGGGAGGCATGCATGAAATGGATGTGTAAGCATGTGCAAGTGTCCAAATATTGGCAATCCATGGGGTTGTAGTAGTAACTGTAGGATACACACATATGGTCCTCTGACTAGATAAACACACTCACACACATACACACACACACACACACACACACACACACACACACACACACACACACACACACACACACACACACACACACACCTCCCAATTGACTGCAGTGAGAACAGATCCCTACCTAAATACACAGACTACAGAACTCAGTACAGACTACAGAACTCAGCAAGAACCACAGCACAAGTCTGACTTTTACAAGGCTGCATGACAACTTATAGTGGATGATATCAGCACTGGATGTTGGAGAAAAGATGTTTGGGGGCCTGCATGAAATGGATAGCTAGCCATGTTCAACTATCAATATATTAATGTTCTGCAGGTTACCAGATTGATGAGTGTGCAATTTGTAGTATTTGGTGGTTATGTTCCAATGTGCAGGTATACTTTAAGAGACAGTTTTACAAACTATATGCAAACAGATGTCCACATTACTACAGTACTGGAAAATCTGAATGTGTATTGTCATTCTAAAGATTTGCTTGGTATATAAGACAACATTTGTTATTAATTTATGTAGTGTAGTTAGTATATTTGTGAAGAAGTACTGAGAGACCAAGGTTGCAGTGCATGGGGGGAGGTAACAGATGGCTGCATTGTAAATATGTGACATTTTCTTAGATAGGGCCTTCATTTTTTATGTTTCCACATGTAGTTTCATGTCATGAACACTGAATGGGCAGTAAACAAAAGTAATACATGCTATTGTCCACTTTGTAAAACACACCACCAAGCAGAGGGTTTGTGTGATGGCTGGCAAAGTGCACATGCGAGATACACATTTATGCAGCTTTCCCTGTTTGTTCATAGTTAATCAGTGCAAAAATGAGTCTTAGTGCTAAAATTCTAAGAGGTCTTAGTACTGAGGGTATGAAACACAGCTGCTACTTAGCTGACTCTGTGGCAGGAGGTATAAATGTACTGACATTTCTTTTTGAGCGTAGATGATACAGGGATTCAATCCAGGTGTATGTAATACTTTAAATTAAGTAGTGATAATACAAGGAAATAAATCTTTATACTACATTCACATTGTGTTACTGTGTGTTGATACTGCACAGTGTGTTTAAGTGGCATTGTGCAGAGGTAACTGCACCAAAGAAAATCTGTTCACTGTCATTTGGCATTAATATGTGATGCCAAACTCTACTCAAACATGCAGACCAAAAAGTGAAGGGCTCTGTGACGACAGGAGGTATTGCCAGCACAGCTAGCTTGAATTTTGTAAATAATTATATGCCATTTGTGAATATCAAACTGGTTTATACAAGATGCTTGTGTTACAAAAAGTTCAGGAGGCAAACTACTCTACAAACACTCCCTTGCCCATGCTTGGAACAAACTTCCACTTGACTTATGTTCACTCTCCCACATCTCACACTTTAAAAATGAACTAAAAGCTTATTTTCTCAATTCCAGAACCTGCCCTTGTCATGACCCTACATAGTCGTCCTTCCCTTTATGTACCCTCAAAAGGACCATACTTAGTACCTCATTACACCTCTCTCTCCAGTGTGTCTACTATGCATTTGCATAATTTTATACAAACAAAAAAATTTATTGTTGACCTATTGAACTATATTAATGTGAAATTGTTACTTAGCTTCTTTTTAATGCAACTTCAGCTTTATGCATGTAACCGAACATATGTGAATCTTTTTGCTATAACTGCTATTATATCAATATTGTTTAAAATTGTACTTGTTTAAAATGTACTACTGGAGCTTTTCTCCTCAGGTCTCCACTAAAAATGGGCCACAAGCCCAGTTGGACAAACCCGGTTAACAAATGTCAATAAATAAATAAATAAATAAATAATTAGAGCTGTATGTTATGTGTATATCAAACTGATTTGTACAGATCCTTTATTAGAAACTATCACCACACGTAAAAACAAGCGCTTTCGCTCGGTAACATACCAAGCTTTTTCAAGTTGTTCTTACAATCAAGCAGTCTGTGTTATATACAGAAGTAAAGAGCCACGTGGTTCATTTAAATTAACTTAATTAGTTCAATTAAGTAATTCAGTTTAGGAGTCACCAAAAAACACTTCCTACTAAAAAGTATTAAGAGTCGTATGTAAAACTATAAATATGTTTAAAAATGTATTGGACCCAGTCTGTCTAAAATTAAGGATCCAGTAAATGCTTATATAAACACTAATATGTCCTGCTTGAATTGTTAAACAAGCATCCAGAAATGGTTACAGTTTGTCCCTCTAACATTAAAAGGTGTGTGCATACAAGCAACCATAACTAGAATGACACTGCTAATTCACAAAGTTATAAAAAATTAAAAATATATTCAATAAACCTGATATTTAGTAAATATATGAGTCTAAAAAAGTCAAAATAGTACAAATGTTATATTAAAATCTTTGTAAAATCATTTGATCAATAAGTGTAAATAATGAATAACAATAAACAGTCATAAAAAGAATATTAGAGAAATAATAAATGAAAAATGAAAAAATGAATGAAGAAATCGCCACTTAGCCCAGCAGAACTAAACGATTAAATAAATAAATATGTGTATACATATGTTACACTATGAAAAGTGCTTATGGATTAGTGTTAATGATGTTATTTCCTAGTTAGGACCAAGTCAGACCCAAAATTAAAACTATAATCGAGCCATCCTAAGTTTAAGGACACTGCTAATATTGATGTTGTCATTGAGCCCTGGTGGCTTACCAGCGTCCAATCTTAAGTGCCACAAAAGTTCTCAGTATTCTAGTGTGGTCTTCCAGTCACCACCCCTAGCATCTGGTACTACTTGTTCTAACACCATAAATTTCAACAACATGTTGGGGCAGGATGCGGAGTGTTTAAAAAAGCCATTAGTTTCCTTTTCTTTAGATACATCATACAAATGCTCGTAGATCCTTTTTCTAAGGGGTCTCTCTGTTTTTCCTATATAAAAACTGGAACACACTAAACATACCCCTAAATAGACCACCCCCTTGGTTGCACAATTAGAATAACAACTAGCTTTGAAAAGAAATTTTCTTGATGGGATGAATAAGGTCGAATCATTAAAAATGGCAATGCATTGCTTACAGGCACCACATTTAAAAGTGCCTGGTTTGTGGTTGTCTAGTGTAGATTTTAATATACTTTTCTTTTCAAACCATTGCTTAAGGTTGACGTCCCTTTTCCTTACAAAGCTAGGGTGCGGGTGAACTAAATTGTTTAGTTCATCATGCAACGTAAGTACCGGCCAGTGTTTCCGTATCACATTCTCTATATCAAAGGAACTGAGAGAGTAAGTATAAATAAAACTGTTGTGTTGTACTAAACTGTCTTCAACTACATGTTCAAGGGTCTGAAAAGGTCATTTACCTAGTAAAGGGGGATATTTACTGTCCCTAGTAGATATTATTTCTTCTGCCAAACTGGTCACTAAGGAAACTGGGTAGCCTCTCTCAAAGAATAGTCCCTTCAGTGTTTCTAATTCTTCCATAAAGTCTCTAAATGTACTACACATCCTGGAAGCACGGATAAATTGCCCTTAATAATACCTCTCTTTTGATAAAAGGGGTGTCCGCTTTCAAAGTGGAGGTAGGAATTAGAGAAACTTGGTTTCCTATAAAGTTTAGATTGGAACGTTTGTTGAGAATTATCTTTGAATAAGGTCACATCCAGGTAATGCAATTCACTTACACTGATGTTATGGGTAAAAGATAAAAAAAGGAGTAGTAGAATTTAAGTATTTGAAAAACTCATGGAACTGGTCCAGTGATCCATTCCATAAAATGCAAATATCATCTAAATATCTCTTGTAGTGAGTGATGAGTTGGACCCAATCAGTTGAGAAAATAAACTTCTGTTCCCATCTGTACAGTACTAGGTTGGCGTAGAGTAAAGCACAGGAAGCACCCATGGCTACTCCCTTCTTTTGCTTGTAAAACTCACCATTGAAGTATATAAAATTGTTTTCTAACACAATTTCCATAAGTTCTGTTATCAAATTGGTAACTTTACTTCCTAGGTGAGCCTCAGTAGATAGTACCTCATTAAACCATTCCAACCCAGTGCAGTGAGGAATGCTAGGGAATAATTCCACTATGTCTATAGTAATCATCAACAAATCTGCCTTGTAAAATGCTGGTTGGATACCTTTGAGAAAGTCCCAGGAGTCTTTACAAATGTTCGTTAAAGTAGAGACAAAATTCTTAGTTACATGGTCAATAAACTTGCCAAATGGCTCAGTTATACTGCCTGCTCCAGAGACAATAGGTCTGAATTTTAGTGGGTCCAACCCTTTGTGTGTTTTCGGAATTCCAAAAATGGCAGGGGTTTTGGGTTTGTTCACATGTAAATAATTAAATAATTTTTCATTAATCACACCCTGGAGTAAGTGGTCAGTAAGCAAAAAATTAATTTTAGATGTGGCAAGGTTAACTTCATTTCTGGAGACTACCTCATATTGGTCGGTGTCTTGTAACATACCAAATAGGTGAGTGTCGTAGTCAGAGTTCTACATAAGGACCACCCCACCACCTTTATCAGGCTTCATGACCCTTATATTTTTGTCCTTAAGACTGTTAACTAAGAGAACTTCCTCCTCTTTCAAATTAATAGGGGGTGAACGTGTGTTCTGGTGATGCAAAGCCCCGAGATCTCTCTCCACTAACTCCTCAAATACTTTGATGGAAGGGTGGATTGGAGGGTTGTATGTGCTAGTTCAAGTAAGTTCGTTCTTAACATATGCTTGCCCTTTAAAATGCAGTGTTAAGTTTAACTGTCTTACAAAAAGTTTTAAGTCAACAAGTGCATTACTTAAATTAAAAGGGCGCAGGGGAACAAACTGAAACCTCGGGTGAATAACCCAAAGATGCAATAATTCACCTCCATGTCTGTGTACTTATAAATGACAAAATTGTCTTTTTTGACAATAGTACAATCCTCTGTAGTCTCACTACAAAATTCATCTAACCTCCTTAAATCTGGGCTGACATTATGTAATCCTATTTGTGTCTGTTGTTTCACCCTTGTTGGTAGTATCTCTGCCCCGTCCTCCCCCACTCTGTCTGGGGGTTGCTGAAAATCCTGATAGGAATTTTTCCTTTCTTTTTCTGTCAGTCTCTCACTCCTGTGTAGTAGTTGAGCATAAAAACCAGAATGTTTATCAAATACAGCACCTTGATTGTCAAACTCATGCACTTGGTTATTAACCCTACGTGCCTTACCAGGAACAGGGTAAGCAATGCCCTCTCTATACTCTATCAAGTCTCTTTCTAATTTGCGCATTTTACAGTTTAAAATCTTTACACAAAATTGATCCACCTCTTTAAAAACATTGTCATAATTAATTTTGACAGATAAAAAATTGATATCTTTAACCAGGAAATTGTTCAACACAGTAAGTTCATTTAACAGAGTATCGGCTTTCACTTCATACTCCATTATCATTACATTCAGAACTTCCAAACCAGCCTTATCAAAAATTTCACATAGTTTGTTGTAATAAGGTGTTCCCTGCTGTACGCTGTTCGGGAACTTGTAAAAGCGCAGACTCTTCGGTACACACTTGACCGACACACATTCTTTAAGATAATTAATCTCTAACTGATTGCTTTTATAAGCGTAAAGCTTATCTCTTAAAGTATTGAAGTCATTCTCAATATTGTTAGTTATATTAGGTGTTACAGTACCTTGGTTGAATGTGAATTGTCATTCAGTCCAGACATTAAAATTAAAGTTTTGTGGTTGTAAATCCATTAAGTCTGTTTGTGGTCTTTGCATATTGGTTCCCTGTTCACGGTTAGCAGCCATACCCTGTGCTGAATTACCCGGAAAATCAAGTGGTGGAGTCAGTGTTCTTCCTGTCGTTGCATTTGGAGGGCGTTTCTTCCTCTGCTCCAATCCATGTTGCTGGTTACCAGGCAACGCTAAGGGCGAACTGCCCTTCATTGCATTAAGAGTATTAGTTAGCTGAGTTAATGTGGCTAGAACCTGGTTAAATTCCGAATGGGTGATCGGACTATCATCACAGTGGTTCCTCAATAATTGAGGAATGTCAGCAAAGTCAGTTGGGTCAGCTCCCTCGGCCATGAAGAACGTTACAAAAACTCCAGAAAATGAAACGAAACCAAGAACTTCGAAAACACAGCCAAGAAAGGTCACCAGCAATTCAAATAATAATCCTTTATTAGAAACTATCACCACACGTAAAAACAAGCTCTTTCGCTCGGTAAAATACCGAGCTTTTTCAAGTTGTTCTTACAATCAAGCATTCTGTGTTATATACAGAAGTAAAGAGCCACGTGGTTCATTTAAATTAACTTAATTAGTTCAATTAAGTAATTCAATTAGGAGTCACCAAAAAACACTTCCTACTAAAAAGTATTAAGAGTCGTATGTAAAACTATATTATATTATTTATTTAATCGTTTAGTTCTGCTGGGCTAAGTGGCGATTTCTTCATTCATTTTTTCATTTTTCATTTATTATTTCTCTAATATTCTTTTTATGACTGTTTATTGTTATTCATTATTTACACTTATTGATCAAATGATTTTACAAAGATTTTAATATAACATTTGTACTATTTTGACTTTTTTAGACTCATATATTTACTAAATATCAGGTTTATTGAATATATTTTTAATTTTTATAACTTTGTGAATTAGCAGTGTCATTGTATATTATATATTTTATTCAGGCACCTTTTTTTAAATGGCACACAACTTTAACATTTTCTGGATGCTTGTTAACTATTCAAGTTATGCATATTTTATTAATGTATATATAAGCATTTATGTAAATTATATTTTTTTACATCGTCAATACATTTCAAACATATTTAAACATTTTTATTTTTTTACTTTAGACTTTTAATAATTTTTTTAAAGTGGTTTTTTATGCATTTAAAAAACTGAATACTTTAATTGAACTAATTATGTTAAACTAAATGAACCACATCTATTGTAATAACTAGACACACTTTGATATTGATTTATTAGACAAAAAGCTTTGCTTTCACTCGGAAAGCGGCTACTTTGTTTTACAGTAGGTGATTGTTTTATATATATTATATTATTTGAATAGCTGTGAGATGCCGCTTTGTTTTTGTTTTGATTTTCTTGGTGGTGTTTTTTTTTTCTTTTTTCGTTTTGTTTGGTTTTTGATTTGCATGAATGTATTGTTGAAATGTATTTGTAAAGGTGTATGTTGCAATGTAATTCACTGGAATGAACATTTGTAAAAATACACTATTGTAACTGTATGTTGTAAATGTTTTAATTAACTAACAAACTGGAAAAACCAGCAAACTTTAAAAAACTTTAAAATATAAGCAAAATTTAGCCAGGGGTGAAAAGATGCCAGCCAAAGCCTTTAATGCAGCTAGAGACACAAGATCTGTTCTGTCTGTGCTTCTAGCTGTTTTTGGGGTGAGCAGGGAGCTTCTAGTATGGGGTGGCGGTATTGACTTTATGTTTTATGACTTCAGCACCCTGCACAGATCTGAGCAACATCCCACAGATGTGTATTTTTACAAGGTAGAGATTACTTTAAGAGATAGGAGAGAAAGGTAAGCTTGGGGAACTAGAACAGAAGTGATCAGATCAGGCAACCATCCGCAAGCTAATAAGATAGATATTTATATATTTTTATTTTTAGTTTGAGAGTGTCTCTAGTATTCTCTCTGTATTGTAATTGACAAGAGGACCTGACAACAAGGACATGTAATTATATCTCCTTGCTCTATATTACTAGTGATTCTCTTAGATTCAGTCAGGAAGTCAAGTAGAATATAGTAAAGCTTTTTTAGTTTGTTTTTCTTTATTTGTCTGAGTCTGTCCTTCAATGTTATTTTAAATATTTCCTTTGATTTTAACACTGATGTCACTGTGACTATATATTTAGTAGTTCCTTGTCCTTTTATTAGTTATTATTAAACCTTTTATTATTTATTATTAAATATATTTAAACATTTCACTGTGGCTGATATTTGTAGAGATATGTAAGTTTTGAAAGTATTTTCATATTTATATAGTAACACTGTGTGGGCCACTCCTAATAACCTTGCTCTTGGTCAAACTATCATTTGTATTAATATTAATATTACACAGCAAAATTGGACACCCTTTGTTAAAGGCCTTAAAGTAGCAGTAGAGGGGTTCTGGTGGCAGTGATAACTACCCTATAGTCTGGGCAAAAGGGCAAAAGAGGGCATAGCTAGTAATCCTGTGCCAGCCTTTCCCAGGTGTGTGTGTGTGTGTGTGTGTGTGTGTGTGTGTGTGTGTGTGTGTGTGTGTGTGTGTGTGTGTGTGTGTGTGTCTGTAAACCAAATCTCAAAGAGTGTGTGTGTCAGCTACTTGGACAGGAACACGAAGCACTGGTTGGACAGAGAGTGTGTTGGAAGATGTGGCATGGAACCCTGGCTAAGGAATCAGCTCCATAGCTGTGCCAGTGGGGACTCTTACTGGAGATGTGGAGAAAGAGGGAGAAATCAACCCTGGACTGAATGTGTTCCCCATGTGATCTTAAGGGAACTTGTGCTCGATTGTGCTTGATGAAGAGAGCTGCAATCTGAAGATATTATGTGTGTACCTGTCATCCTCCCAGTGAATATTCCCCACTGGTGCCAGTGGTGAGGATTGAGGCTCCTTGATTACTGGCCCAGAGGTTGTGGGGCATCACAGGCTCCATTGTTTTTTTTTTTTTTTGGTACTGATTTGTGTTGTGTGTGATTCTATTTTTGTATTTTTGGCCATATTATAGGTGTTAAAATGGGGTAGATAGGAAAGTGGTGAAATGGGGGCAAGCATGGGGAAGAACAAAGGGAAAACAATATAGAAATGTGCAGGAGGGAGGTAGGAAAGAACCATGGCAATTCATTTCTTCAACAGTATAAAATTAAAATATGTACAGAATATTAGCTGAATATGGACTGTCACTTCCACAAAGAGGGATGACAGCGCCATCATGTTATATAGCCAAATGGACCCAATCAAGTGCATCAAGAAGACATGCATGTGAAATGGAAAGCTATGTAAGGGACAATATTTTTGTTTTGTGGGACAGGTCCCCATTTTGTTTCACTTCAGTAAGAGAGGAATGCTGGCTAAGATATGTTGGTATTACTGGGTAAGGTAAGTTGGGTAGGTGAGGAAGCAAATGCAAACAGCACAAACAAGGCAAGACACAGGGATGGTGAGGGACACACAAGGTTGGAGGACATAATGTTTGGGGTGATGGAAGGGACAATGCAAGCCCATGCCCATCAAACATGGGGACAGTGAGAATCTAGTCCTCACCCGCAGGACTGACATCACTGTCCCTTTACTCCAGTGGCTGCTGGAGCGCTTGATGTCTTCTCTTTCTATGGACCATGAGGGAGAGCAGCCTCTCCATCTGACATAGGCATACACCAATGGTGTAGTACACAACCCTATGCACCATCCCTGGCATCTCCTGGCAGGAGATGAAATCCCCACATTTGCCAGTAGTCTCAGAGGGTACCACAGCACCAGATGTAGGGGTAGTGCTACCTGAGAGTACAGGTAGTGCAGGGACAGCAATGGCAGTACTGCCAAATGTGGTCCCAGATGTGCTGGGCATTGGTGCCATCAGAGCTGGGGCAGGATGAGCCACTGGTGTTGGCATACCATGCTGTGCTGTGAAGCATTTAGTGGTTTGTTACAGATGGATGATATGGAGAAATTCTGACAACACATAATAAAAAAATAGTGAGAGAAAAAAAAAGATAAAATTAGTACCATCATATGTAACATACAATGCATTGTCACAATAATACAACTATTTTGTCCGAAGTTTTAAATTTAAGTATACTTCCTACCAACTACAAACTATAATTACAGATTGCTCAAAGTAATCCTTGCAATTTGGAGATATTGCACATATGTTTGGTCCAATGATACAGGTTACAGTTAACAACAGGGCATTAATGCCACTTGTGTAGAATTTAATTTATGCAATGTTAGTAAAGAGTTGCAGCATTGTATAGTTGTTACTCATGGTATTTGAACCCACAACCTCTGACTACAATCTTACACTTGAATCCTAAAGGTGGTTTGTGCTACAGACTTATGCATGTATACTTGCTTTTACAGTTAGGGTATGCATGCTTACTTTGCTGTTAGTGTATAGAAAACAAAAACATTTTTTTCTTTAATAAAAGTCCATAAAGCAAAGGTATGTCTCCAAACTTCAAAATCTGTTGAAATACGAATCCAAAATCCAAGAAGTTGATGTTAGCTCAGCTTTATTCACACAAGCGCTTTCACATATAGCTTCGTCAGGTGCATAATACATGCTGATTAGAACACCTATTTATACTAACAGTTAATCATGTGACAAAACCTAGATGCAAATAATTAAAGTAAACATGCAGCTAAAAAATGTCATAAAAAATTTTATATAAAACATTGAACAATATTACATACTCATGTATACATACATAAATATAAAATAAATGATGTTAAAATAATTGTAATTACTTCCTCAAAGACCTTTTCTGTAATGTTGGTTTAATAGGAACATGGTCATTTTAGACCATGCCCACAGTTGGCCCTTAATCTAATAATCCAACCTGCTTCTAACTCTTCATTTCTATGTCTTACATTACCCCTTCTCACAGTCTCGAAAGTTTTAGCTAGTACTGAGAACATAAAAACATATTTTATATCTGTTTGCATAACATGCTTGGCAAGTGCATTAGTACCATTCATTCTCTTAATGTTATATAAATGCTCTCTAATCCTCTCTCTAAAACTGCGGTCAGTCTTACCTACATAGTATTTATTACATAGGGTACAGACTGCAAGATATACAACATGCATGGTGTCACAATCAGCACTAGTAGTAAGTTTGTAAAATTCACCTGTATCTGGATGTCTAAATTCAGAAGCTGTGGACACATAACTACAATAATTACATGTCCCACATGGTTTGGTGCCCAAATTATTGGTTAAATATTCATTCTGGGATTTATGACATAACCTAGACTTTAATGATTTCATATTCTTAAAAGAAAATTGAGGTTTTGTACCAACCAAGGCCTTAATGTTGTCATCCGTCATCAGAATGCCCCAATGCTTATTTATAATTTCTGTATACAATTTTACATCTCTAGTATAATGCATAGACATTCTAAGTCAATTATCAATGGTTCTATTCTTTTTACTAGAGTGTTCAGAAAAGTAGGGTTTAGCTATGGTGGATCTCACAGCATCTATGGCTGCAGAGTTCTTCCTCACCAATCCCTGTTCATAACCCCTAGCAACCAAATCCAACCCAATTTTAGTTTTATGATGCTCATAGTCTTCATCCCTCACATTGAGCCTTGATGCCCTAAAAAAATGATTTTTAGCAACATGTTGCTATGGGGAGCTCTTGCTCCAATAGCTATGCGAATGCAGTGATGAGGGTATGGGAAACTCAACATTTGATGCAAGGTCCATTTTACAGATATATTTTGTTTTATAAACGATTTGTGGATGACCTTTTTTTGATTTGGAATGGTACGGAAATACAACTGATGGAATTTATTAAATATATTAATTTGTCGTCTGACTTTTTGAAATTTACTTTGAATTATTCTATGGAAGGTATACAGTTTTTAGATGTATACATATGTAAGGATGAAAAAGGTGGCTTAATTAGTAGATTGTACAAGAAGGAATGTCATGTCAACCAGTTACTCAGTAGGGGTAGTATGCATCCGAATTTTGTTTTTGACAATGTTGCTAAAAATCAGTTTTTTAGGGCATCAAGGCTCAATGTGAGGGATGAAGACTATGAGCATCATAAAACTAAAATTGGGTTGGATTTGGTTGCTAGGGGTTACGAACAGGGACTGGTGAGGAAGAACTCTGCAGCCATAGATGCTGTGAGATCCACCGTAGCTAAACCCTACTTTTCTGAACACTCTAGTAAAAAGAATAGAACCATTGATAATTGACTTGAATGTCTATGCATTATACTAGAGATGTAAAATTGTATACAGAAATTATAAATAAGCATTGGGGCATTCTGATGATGGATGGCAACATTAAGGCCTTGGTTGGTACAAAACCTCAATTTTCTTTTAAGAATATGAAATCATTAAAGTCTAGGTTATGTCATAAATCCCAGAATGAATATTTAACCAATAATTTGGGCACCAAACAATGTGAGACATGTAATTATTGTAGTTATGTGTCCACAGCTTCTGAATTTAGACATCCAGATACAGGTGAATTTTACAAACTTACTACTAGTGCTGATTGTGGCACCATGCATGTTGTATATCTTGCAGTCTGTACCCTATGTGATAAATACTATGTAGGTAAGACTGACCACAGTCTTAGAGAGAGGATTAGAGAGCATTTATATAACATTAAGAGAATGAATGGTACTAATGCACTTGCCAAGCATGTTATGCAAACAGATATAAAACATGTTTTTATGTTCTCAGTACTAGCTAAAACTTTCGAGACTGTGAGAAGGGGTAATGTAAGACATAGAACTGAACAGTTAGAAGCAGGTTGGATTATTAGATTAAGGCCCAACTGTGGGCATGGTCTAAATGACCATGTTCCTATTAAACCAACATTACAGAAAAGGTCTTTGAGGAAGTAATTACAATTATTTTAACAACATTTATTTTATATTTATGTATGTATACATGAGTATGTAATATTGTTCAATGTTTTATATAAAAAATTTTTATGACATTTTTTTAGCTGCATGTTCACTTTAATTATTTGTATCTAGGTTTTGTCACATGATTAACTGTTAGTATAAATAGATGTTCTAATCAGAATGTATTATGCACCTGACGAAGCTATATGTGAAAGCGCTTGTGTGAATAAAGCTGAGCTGACATCAACTTCTTGGATTTTGGATTCGTATTTCAACAGATTTTGAAGTTTGGAGCCATACCTTTGCTTTTTGGACTTTTATTTGATTTTTATCTTTTAGCAAAGGTTAGCTGTTGAACTGGTAACATTTTTTACTTGCCTAATTTTTTTCTTTAATGTTTACAGCTACAATACTTCTCTTGTGCTGCATGCATACCACTTGCTTCCCTCAGTCTCCCCAGATGATCAGCATGAGCTTGCCTATTCACCAATATTTCAGGATTAGCTATGAAAAGAAAAGAACAGAAGAGCGTTATGCATACAAGTCTTGCCTATATTTAGCTTTCTGTTTGTATTATAAATTATCTTTATTAGCATGCTTACACAACTGTGGGATATCACTAGTTTGAAATTCATCCAACCACTGTATGAGTGTATCCCTCTTGCACCTTGTTAGGTCATTAAAGTAGTGCCTACACTGTTCTCTAGTACAAGGGATGCCAGTTGCACTGGATACAGCCTTTTCCAGACTATTCCAAGACTCAGATTTGTACCGGGAGCCAGAATAGTCCCTCTGCAGAAGCCTTTGGCTGTGGCACTTAACCAGGAGTCTAATAAATATTCTGGGCTCCTGAGCAGCCCACCTGTGCACTCTAAATTGGGCACCTTCCCCTCTAACACCATGTCTAATCTCAAAGCAATAGCAATAGCAAATAATGATTTCCTGTTATGGCATTTACTGGTAGTGTACAAACCCGAGAAATGATGCCAACCGCATTTACATGATGTTAATCAGACAGCAACAGTGACAAGCAGGGAGGAAGCAATTTTTGAAATTGGAAGGTTAATCTGACACTTGACATTAGTTTGAGGGGTGTCTGCTGCTGTAACTGTTAGGTGATTTAACTTTGCAGATATTCACTGGGGGAATGAATGTCATGATCTGACACATTTGTTTGGCTTTATAAACTGCTAAAATTGATTTTTTTTACAGTGGGGGATTCAGATCTGTGCATAAGGGACACAACTTTTCTTTCGCAGTGGTGATTTTCCATCTTTTCCACAGAAGAAGTGCTTCTCAGACAAACTCATGAATCACTCAAAAATACACATATTAGATTGAGGTGGTGACCATGTATGTATGTGACCTGACATGATCCTTGTATATACATTCATTTATGTGTCTTATTTAAGTGTGAAGGCCATCCAAGTCCAGAGTGCAGAATTATACTTGCAGAAAAATAGTAGACAATATACCCTCAGTCACACAGTAAGGGTGTCTTATCTCTCGTGCATAAAGTTCATATCAACTCCACTATTTATAATGATGTATAAAGTGTTGTAAGTGATATTTAATATAATATGAAATAGAACAACAGTAAAAATATCTTGAATTTCCTGTATTAGCAACTGGGACCATGTGTATTGCAGCCCTACACTCACACCTGTTGCCACAGGAATATTGAAATAACACTTGCATATTTTCCTGTTCATTACTATAAGTTGAACTGTCATAATAGTGAAATTTATGAGAGAGGAAGAAAAGAAATCTATTAAATCAACAACACTAAAACAACAACACTAAAACAATTTATGTTGGTACGCATGAAATATTTCCACACAGGTCTGGATTTGAGCTCACACTCCAATGAACATTCAAAACACAGTAAGGGTGTCTTATCTGTCTTTACCACAGAAACAGCTTTGCAGCAGAAAATGAAAATCATTGTGAATACAACTAACTGCAACATCATCCACAGTACTGAAAAAACATATGACAGTTGTTTCTACATATTCATTTCCAATGTAGTGCACTGAGGGATCAAACAACCATTTATGACTATTGCTTGCATAAATGCAGGTCTGTCTTATCTCTCTGTATTTGTTGCTCATTTTTGTCTTATCTGACCAGCAATCTGAGACATGCAGTTCTAAGGCATTCTGTATCATTGTCCTTAAAATAACCTGCCGGTAAGCAAATGTTACAATTCTACATCCATGGAACTATTTTATTGCCTTTTTTTTAACACTCTGTAAGTAACCTCTAGCGTCTTTAATAACTTGCGATAGGCATCCACCAGTCGCACAAACAGACGCTTCCACGAGTACTAAACCCTATAATCTTAATTGGCATAGAAATAGCCAGTTCTCCTACTGTGAATGAATACCATGACTCTATATTCACTATGGTATATCCCTCCTGTGTATTGGAAGAGTAGCGTTAAAGCTTAATAACGTAAGGTCTTTTTTCACAAGTAGTAGACTAAACCTAAGGGAATACAAGGAAGGGAATTTGTTTGACCACATTATCAGAAGTTAGTAGATACCTCTAGCATTTACTCATGATTTGCATTTGTGTTCCTATACTGAAAGATGAAACTGAATTGTTAAAACAGACAGTTATTAAGTATTTTTTTTTATAATTGCATTTGTGTTCCTATGCTGAAAGAAGAAACTGCATTGTTAAAATAGACCGTTATGAACTATGTTATTTTCTATTGCGTGATTGCCATTCACTAGGAGCCAGTCTATCTCACTCTAACACACATGTTATTTTATGCTTGTCTTGCCTGATTGCCTTTCACTAGGAGCCAGTCTATCCTGCTTTAACACATGTTATTTTATGCTTGTCTTGCCTGATTGCCTTTCACTAGGAGCCAGTCTATCCCACTCTAACCCACAGTTCTTTAATTGGGAATAGTGTTGCTCGGTCTTAAACAGGCTTACCACACTCATTCATCCCACCAAGCTATTAGCGTAGCCATATCCTAACTGCTGATTTTCCCTCTCTTACAGCTAGCAAGACCACTGTAAAGAAACAGCCGCCTTCCCACTAAGCTGAACCCAAACCTGCTATGTCTCCTGAACTGACTACCAGAAACCCTCCCTCCATTCTACAAGGATACTTTGCTCTAAAGAAAGTGTGAAGTGTAGGTTTAACACACTCATTACGTACTTAATTTTACTGCTTCATGGTGTCTATATAAAATGTACTACTGGCTAGCAAAGACTGAATGGACCAGTTGCATTACCTGCGCATTTTATCCAGATCCAGATTTTATTTAACCACGCACACACTTCCCCATTTTAGCCACTAGATGGCAGCAAAACATGAGCAATCCAACCTCCAAATTGGCTATTTCTAAAGTTTAAACATCTTACCTTTACAAACATCCTCAAGTGCTACCAGTTCCTACCTTGCCCACACCCATACAAACGTATCTCTATTCCTAACGTCCATATCTACAACCATATAAAATAAAAGAAAACAATAAGAAGAGATAAAAATGTAAACATCAATTTTGCAACATTATCTGTTAAACAGTATAGGTGATACGACCTGCTTGCTAGACTGTGTGAGCTAATCCTGATTGTTTTTTGCAGGACTCCTCCAGCCAGTGCGGTGCCTGCTCCATTCGCCCTCGCTACGCTCGGGCTCACTCTGCTCCCCTACCTTACCCCATTCCTACCCACCCCCACATCAATTACTTTTATACCTATACACCACACCCACCTACATTGCACCACCCCAACCTATCAAATCTCACCATCAAATTACGCTAGATACACACTCCAAACCAGTCTTCAACAATAACACCTACCCTTTCCCTAAGAAACCTCTCACTAACCAAACTAAACCAAATCATGATTACACTACCTAAAAACCCTCATTTACACACCTCTTACTATTTTTCTTATGTACATCTATCCTACCATTATTAACTTCTATCACCAACTACCAAAAACAACTTAATTACACCCTTATCATACCACTTCCATTAAAAATATAAACACCAGCCCTTTCACTCAACTAGCCCCATACCTCTACCAAACTTCCCTTATCCACCACATCACACATAGAATACACCCAACACACAGACAGTCTCAAACTACTATAAAGTACTATAAAACCCTGTACAAACTACTCAGACTCTATTTTTACCTAAGATCAAAACTCATACGCTGTGGTGATAAACACCCAAACCCAGGCCCACTAAATACAGAAACCCCAAACCATGACTTGAGTAATACCCTACTCCACCGAAGCAAAAACTCTCTCCTTATTATAAATCTAAAAGTTAGAAGTATCCTAAACAAAATCCGCGACCTTCATGCATTACTCTCCTTTTATCAACCAGATATAGCCATACTAACTGAGACCTGGCTTAAACCAAGAAACCATGACAATGAAATTACTGCACAAGGCTACAATATAATTCGTAGTGACAGAATAGGAAAAAAGGGTGGGGTGTAGCAATAATGTGCAAGACTCACCTCATCCTTGAGAAACTAGACATAACAACCCCAGACCTTGAAAACGTTGAACTCACCCTCACTAAACTAAAACTTAATGCAAATAAACACATCAACATCATAGGATGCTACATCCCTCGGGGCAACAATGTTTCCATTACAGAAAATCTTCTAGAATAGCTATCTAAATCCCTCCCCCAAGAAAATATCTTATTAGGTGACCTTAATATTGACTGGCATAACTGCTCCAGTCAAAACCCACTCTCCCAATATTAATCTACATGGCCTAACCCAACTTATTACTTCCCCCACAAGAATAGACAAGAGAAACAAACATCAATCCATACTAGACTGGATACTTGTATCCCATCCTTCACAGATATCCCTAGCTGGGTGTCTACCAGACATCCTCAGTAACCACCAAGCCACATTTCTACTCAGATCTAAAACTTCACAACTGACCCAAGTATCCATGTGCCAAATTAGGAATAAAAAACATTTCAGCCTGTCCAACTTTAAAAAGGACCTAAAAATGTGTAACTGGACTCCCCTAAAAAACTACCTCTTGATGAAGCAGTTTTATACTTCAATACAACCTTCACAAATATCTTTAACTATCATGCCCCTTCCCCAGAACAACAAGAATTAAAGCTAAATATGCCCTCTGGCTAACCCTAGATACAAAAACCTTCCTCAAAAGCAGAAACTAAGCCTGGACTAACTTCCATAACACCAGATCCCAATCAGATAAACAAATATACCTAGAACTACGCAACAAAAACAAAAAACTTATAAAAACAGACAAAATTGTCCTGTAACTTTTGGTAGTAGGAAAACATATAAACAACCCCAAAAAATTCTGGGCGGCAATTAACTCTATTCTACAATCAGGGAAAACATCAACCCCCACCCCTAAAACAGTAAATAACCAAGACAATATCCCCACACACTTTAACAAATTCTTTACAGAAACTATCCAAGCCCTTGCAAACAACCAACCATATCCCAACAATCCCACTCCTACCAATACACCCCTCCACCAGTCACAACAAACTGCCCCAACTTTAGCTTCCACCCAGTACCTACCAAAACCATTGAAAAACTACTCCTAAAACTCAAACCAACAACCCTAGCTGCTGATAAATTACCTGCTCAATACCTCCAACTAGTTGATGAAGCCATAGCATATCCTGTGTCCATCCTAATAAACAGATCCATCTATGAGTGTAAAGTACCCCAGTTTTGGAAAATATCTCATATTATCCCACTGCACAAAGGGGAAGCTCTCTTGAACTCAATAACTACCGCCCTATAGCCATACTACCCCCATTATCTAAACTTTTAGAGAGAGTAAATACACAAGCAACTAATCCAATACCTCTTAGAAAATAAACTACTATCAACACAGCAACATTGTTTTAGACCCTTCCACAGCACCACCACCATGCTTACAGCATTTACTAACATCATCAGTAATCACAGAAATAATGGACTCCTGGTACCCGCCACATTCTTAGACTTATCCAAAATGTTTGATAATGTTAACCAAGCAAAACTCCTTCACTCACAACCCACTCTAAACCTTACCATTCTTGCCATCTCTTGGTTTAAAAGCTACCTAGAGGGAAGGCAACAAGCTATAATATGTCAAAACCAACTCTCTCCCTCCCTGCCTGTCTGCCTAGGGGTATCCCAAGGCTCCATCCTGGGACCACTGCTCTTTACCCTCTTTACTAATCAAATCCCATGCAATATTCCCAAAGCCTCAATAGTGCAATTTGCAGATGATACCACCATAATATGCACAGCCAGCACATTCGACCTCCTTCACTCCCAAACACAAGAATGCTTTTCCCTAGCCAAAACTTGGTTCACCAAACAAAGCCTCATTCTTAAACCAGGAAAAACTAAACTACTCCTCTTTAGTTCCCACAGATCCATACCTCCCTCTGACAGTTTTACAATCTCCTCTAATAACAGTACCACAGTCACCCCTACCAATCACACCAAGCTGCTAGGGGTCAAAACTGACAATCACCTTAGATTTGACCTACATATTTCCTTAACCATTGATCTATTCTATCACAATAAGACATTTCTCTCTGACCACTCCAAAATTACAATAGCCAGGATACCCCTAATGTCCATCTTACTGTATGCCTCCCCTGTGCTTACCAATCTCCACAAAACTGACCTAAACAAACCTGACAGTTGTTATAATAAGATAGCCAGATTTGCTACATCCTCACTCATTAGAACACATCACTGTGACTATCTCAAAAAACCTAACTGGCTTGAACTCTCAGTACTACTTCAACTTAATCAACTATCACTAGCCCACAAAATAATACATTACTCTGATAACACCCCAGCTCTACAACAACTTCTTCAACCCTATACCACTACCAGAACCTTAAGATTTAGCACCCAAAACCTCCTCAAGGTTACCAAATATAACATTGAAGCTGGTAAGTTACCAAATATAACATTGAAGCTACAGCCACTACATTTCAAAAATCTGGAACTCCCTTCCTGCCCATATAACTGACAACAAATCCCAGACCCGGTTCAAGAAACTAGTCAAAATTCACTTCATGAACAACCGACTATGCTCCTGCATCCCTCCTGGCTAATACTTCAATTCATTTCTATTAATTACTTAAAAACAAACCTAAACATCCAAGAATTCTGATGTATTACCTAACTTAAGACTGTCAAACTAACCAATTCAGGACACATTACCTACTTAAGACTGCAAAACTAACTGTACATCCCGACTCTCTAGTGCTGATAGCAATCTATCTCAGGAATGATGTGCTTTGTACTATCTTCAAAAGATAATACCATAGAGTACTAATTATTATGTATCCTATCTTATAAAATGTATCATATGTCAAAGTGTTTTCCTTTACATATGTTTTGTCTGTTAAGAAAAAGTTTTCTCTTGGAGCTTTTCTCCCCAGGCCTCCACTGAAAATGGACTTGTATCCAGTTGGACTCTCCCGGTCAACAAATGTAAAATAAATAAATAAATAAAATGTGTGAGGCTATTAAATGGCAATAATATACAGTTATCAAGAAATGAAGGGGAGGTTGGATGTTACTGACAGAAACTGTGAAATGTGTGCTGCTTACTTACATTTAAAAGCTTGATACAACTACTTCTACACTTTGAAAGTCTAACCTGGCTGACACACCCACTGGAGGTAAGGAAGTCTGAAATGCTGTTGTGTTTTCCTTCTCCCTACCAGTAATCATACACAGCTGCAATCCATTAGCAACAAACACCGGGGACATGATGGACTATGTTTATATTTGCTACACAAAGCTAAGTATTTCAGATTCAGCAATGATTTCAGACCTCATTTGCATCTTCATTGTGCACATAGACCTGAATCTACACTATAAAAAGGGAACCGTGTAGCTAGGGAACCTGAAGGTGAGGAGACTTGTTTATCTGGATAACTCAGAAGAAGATATTACTTTTGGATTTATCTACAGAGAAGACTACTGATCTTGATAAGGTATGCTTACATTTTTCAGCTATATACTGGATATGCTGAAATATCACTAAGAAAAATGTGTTAATATATATATGCATTAGGAAATGTTACTTTTATCAGTATGCTATTCTTAGAAGTGTACTGATGGCATAGGCATGTTTCTCATGGCATTTTACTTTCTCTCAGATGCACAGCCTTATTAACTGTCATCAAAAGTGCTAATGTTACAACTGTTTTTCTCTTTACACTCTTCTATTGTTATTTCTGTGAAATGTAAATATCTTATATTGTCAATGGCACAGGGGTATTAGCCTTCTAGGGTGGCCCATGCACACCTCTAGGCGAGTGCTGGCCACAGGTAGAGGTGACTGGCAATTCCATAGCATTGAATGTTCTGTGGTAAATGTGTACAGGTTCCAGAAACAGTTTATTTGATAGCACCTTTAGCAGTTCACTGACAGTTTGTTAGCAAAATGTGTAATTTGGCTGTTGTTGTTGTATGGGAGGGGGAGCCAAGTTCCATTTCTGTGTTTGCAGAAACAAAATTAGCTATTGTTACTCTCCTTGCTTGGGATCCAACCTTGCTTTTTGTGTAATTGTAATATGTTATAACCACACAATTCCTTTTTTTATATTTGAATATCTTGCCTGAGTTATGTTTCTTCAGTGGGTAATAGTGAAATACTATCTTTTATGTGGTATATCTAAGCAGGACTTTTATTTATGTGATACTTATGTGTATTATCCTTCTTTTGTATTTTATGTCACCTAGGACTATGGTGCCGAGATGCCCCAATCCCCACAACCCCCCCTTCAGTGACACTAAGAATGAAGTAATTGTGGAAGCATTTAGGCAACATGGTCTCTTTCTGCTTCAGATGGGACATGGGAATATATTTGGCAGAATACAAATTTGGCAGCAGATAGTAGATGATGTGAATGCAGTAGGTAGCCGGAGCAGACCACTGATATGATTTCATCTGTCTGGAGCAGCTACAGTGGCCCGTGAATGGATGGCTACTGGGGGGGGGGCTGCTACAGAACCACCACTAACACCAAATGAAGAGTTAGAGTCCACTGTCAGGAATCCAGAGAGCTCAGTGGAAAGTGCACAACAGCATGTCATTGACTTTAGTGCTGCTGTTTCAGGGAGGACAAGTATGTGTCAGGAGAAGCTTCCAGGTAGGCTTACCTATGTCAATTGTGAAATGCTTCTTGTATAGTAAAATATTGACAGCAATACTTAACTTCTGTTTAACATTAAATTTTTTTTGGGGGGGATAGTTGTAGATTGATATAGTTAACAACACATTCTGATTGATTACACATGGGCTTGGGGTGGACATGTCATTCAAGTTCTTGATAAAAGTATCATTAATGGACATATAAAGGGCAAAAAGTTTTAACCCCCCCCGTGTTACTGTTGATAGTGATGATGGTGTCCTTACTTTTTACTTAATTTCTTCCAGGACTATCCACCGTAGGGAGCCTTCAATCATCTGCACATGGTAAGTCAAACATTTTTATGTCAGTACTGATGAGCAGTTCAAATAAATATTTAGTTTGTGATGTGGGCATCAGGACTGTTGTTTGTATTGCTGTACTGTCTGTAATAGTGCACCACTGTTAGTTTGTTAGCATGTATTGGACTATAGTAGTGTAGGTATTATTTTTTTCATGTATTTGTTGCTTATTATCACAGGTGATCCTGAAAGTGGAAGTGTGGGACTCCTACCACCTGATGTCAGAGTATCAGCAGACTCTGATGATGATGGCGGCCAAACAAAGGCACAGTTCAGGGGTGGAGAGGTTGAATCTGACACTGAGGATGACATTCAGCCATCCCCTATAATTCCTTTGGACACAGCCAGTAGGCCTACGCTAACCCATTCCAGTGAGCCCTCAGATATTAGACAGGTGGAGGGTGACACTTGATCAGGATAGTGTGGTTACTGCAGCTTCAGTGCCTGTTGACTCTGGTCATAGCCAAAGTGTGGGCAAGGTGCCATGCAGAAGAGTTTTTAAGGGATGCTCAGAGGAGGCCTGCTGTCCATCCAGGGGTGTCTTTCCATGCCACTCAACGTATGTTTAGGGCTGTCATGGAGGTGCAAACATATTCCAATATGTCCTCCAGAGAAATGTTTAGGGTTGCAGATGTGGCAGAGGCTGACATGCGGGACTTCCTCCACCATGTTGCCAATTAAGTGGATTGGGAGAATGACATGTGGGAACAGACAGTGTCTGTGATGGAATGTCTGTTGGGAGGGGGACGGCATCCATGTGGGCATAGGTCAGCCACATCATCTGGTGTTAGCCAATGTGGCCATGCCCTTTCACCTCCCATAGTGGCACTACATCCACTGCTCTGTCAGTGGTTAAGGTGTCCACACCCAGATGTGGCAGGTCATGGGGTCACGGTCCTGGGCATCTTTGTGAAGAGATTTCAGGTAGCAGCAGTGCATCTGACCATGGGAGTGGACATGCCAGTGCAATTCCTGGCAAAGCCAGTTCTCGTGGTTGGGTATGACAATGATGAACTGCCACCTCTACCATGCATGGCTCACACCTGTCTGACATAACAAGATATAGAGCTAGCACAGAGCTTGGATGTGTTCTTGCAGGTACCCACACACCAATTTCACATGGAGGGCCCATACAAAGACACGTACACAACAGGTACATGGTTCATCCATGAAACTTAAAGATCATTCTGTCTCATTAGCCATTTGTTATTTTATCCAAATGTCTGCCAGTTTCTCTTTCATACTCACATGCATTCAATTACCTTTTGTGTCAGCCTAGGCTTCCTGCCCCCCTCTTCAATACCCTGTGCTAGTGATAACTATGCCATATCTTTGTTTTCTAGTTTTTGGATTCGGGGAAACAAACTTTGTGTCTGACGCTCAGGGTGCATAGCTGACTTAGTGCTTAGTATATCTGTGTTTGTGATGTTTTCCTAATTGGACTTTTGATATATTTTGGTCTTAGAAAGTTAGACAGTTGATAGAATCAAAACCTTTTTTGCATCAGTATTTTAAAAAATCTTCTGAGGGTTGTGAAGTCTGAAAGTGAAATCTGTCTCATTACTTTCTAACTTCTGTCATTAATGATTTTCCATTACAAAAGTGTGAGGCCAAACTGAGGACATTCAGTGACCGTCAGTACTTTTGAGAGGTATGAATGTGTGAATCTTTGATGCCTGAGTACTATTATGTGATAGAGGACACATGTATTCACATAGGTCTCTGCTGTCACATGTTAAAGTCATTGCTGTACAAATCATCCACCTTTTACTTACATTACCAAGTAACAACATGCAAGGGTATTATATTAATTTGTATTATTACACAATTTATTTGTATTTTTTTATTGATTTATTTAGCATTTGTTTACCAGGAAAGTTCAACTGGGACAGAGCCTGTTTTTAGCAGAAGCCTGGGGAGAAATGCTCCAGTGTATGTCTTTGGAATGTGGGAGGAAACTGGCGCACCTGGAGGAAACCCACATAAATGCAGGAGGACACGCAGACTCCACACAGAAGGCATCCCAGCCAAGAATCGAACAGGAGAATGTTTTGCTGTTAACACTCCAGGTTCAACACTTACCTTGTAAATCCAGCAGTTACTACAGTTTTAGTTCAGGGTTGACTCTGTCTGATGCTAGGAGTACACAACCATTACTTGAGTAGGTAAAGGTTGTGAGCAATGCCTGGCATCAATGTTACTATATGCATGTGCATAGGATGAAGGTTTTAGCCCCTTAGTTGGTGAGTGAGTGTGCTATGCATTGCCTCTTAGCCAATGTGAGGGCATATTGAGCATGCCTACATCTGCCTACCCCCACATCAGCTGCTGGTTCCCCCTCTTGACTCCTCACCTGTGTGTGGCTGGGGTGACCTTGCCTTTGGTGGTGGGATGTGTGCCCCTTCCCCTTGTTGATCCTGTGAAGCCATTTTCTCAGGATGATGTTGTGAAGTATGGCACAGATGGTGAAAATTTCAGTACATGTGCATGGATTGTACTGCAGAGCTACTGTAGATGTATCTAGGCAGTGGAACAGTGACTTCAGCAGCCCAAACACATGCTCTGTGATATTTCTGGTCTGCGTGTGTGCCTCATTATGCCATTCTTCAGTGGGTGTGTGTGTATTTCTGATGGGCATCATCAGCCACATTTCCCGTACATAACCTGCATCCCCATCTGATACAGCTGGGAGGTGTGCCAGATATATGAGTCATGGTAACTGCCTGGGTTGCCAGCACACACATTCAAGTTAATTCCCTTAGCATTACACACAACTTGGTAGTTAATGGAGTGGAAGACCTTTCTATTTATGTGGAGCCTTCCCTGTTCCCCAGGTGGTGCCTTGATTTCTATATGTGTACAATCTATGGCACCCTGTACTTCAGAGTAGTGTGCAACAGGGTAGAACTCTTGCATATCTGTGGCCCTGTCCTCAGGAGTATGGGAAAAATATATGTGGCCACTGGCATGTTGGCGCATAGCATTCAGGAACTGATGAAGGATCCTGGATGCTGATGCCTGTGACACCCCCAGCATGTCCCCTGTTCATATAGGTTCATAGGTGTTTACTAGGCTAATGACCACAAGAGCCTTTTTAAGCCTAGCCATGCATCCCAAATCTCTGACAAGTTCTGATACCCTTGATAAGTGTAATCATGGGCCTGGGAAATGAACCATTTACAGGTTACCTGCTTGCATCAGAGACATAGGTGCCAAACTAGGGATGAATTGCTGGTTTCCCATCCAATTTTCCAAGTTGCACTTGAATTTGACTAGGGAGGAACTCTGCTTTACATGGCTGGGGAGGCTGTTCCATAGACGGGGTAGTCTCTGGGATACATACCTATCTTTCCAGCAGGTCCTATTTATATCACAGGCAAGGTTTAAGTCTTTAGAACAAGTAATTCTGGTACTGTTTGTTTTGTGGTTATGCAGGAGGTCCATCAGAGTGGGGTCTGACAATGCCCTGTATGCCAGGCATAGATCTCCCCTCAAAAGCCTGTAGGAAACAGAATACAGGGATAGGGCCTTGAGGTGGTCTGCATAGGGCATATTACTTACTGCCTGTATTCTTTTAGTGAGGAACCCTTGTGGATGTTCCAATTGTTGGATATGCCTTGTTAGGTACATACCAAAGGGGGCATTGTACTCAATGATAGGTCTGATGAATGCCAAATACAGTGAAACAATGACTTTCTTGGACTTAGATCCTATAACCTTTGTTTCTAAGTTACGCAATATAGAATGGTTTCCTCACCATTGTAGAAACATGATGATCAAAGGCAAGATTACTATCTGTGTGTGTTCCTAAGTCAATGACTACTGGGTCAACTCTAAGGGGTCTGTTGTCAATGTGATAGTTACCAGGGATGGATGACTTCCCAAAGGATACTATTATGCATTTCTTGGCATTTAGTTGTTCACCTGTGTCAGCCCCTCCTGGAGAACATTTGTGTCAGTTTGAGATTCAATGACAGCTCCTAATTTGCAATCATCTGCTAATTTAGTCAGCCAGAGACCACTGACATTGGCCTTGACTTCTGAGAAGTAAATGCCAAAAAGGAGCGGCCCAAGGACTGATCTCTGAGGGACTCCACTTGTGACTGGCCTCTTTGTAGAGGTGGACTCCCCAATTCTAGCTTCCTGGGTCCTGTCTGTGAGCCAGTTGTCTATCCACTGGGTGACATATGGGTTTGTAGTCCACCAGGTTGAGTAGGCATGATCTGCCCTTGACGAAACCAAACTGGGTTGGGTCCAGTGTCTGGAGGTTTACTGTATCTGCATTGATCATCTCTATGATAATTCTTTCCATGGCTTTACATATAAGACTAGTGAGACTTATGGGTCTGTAGTTTCCGGGGTCTGTAGATGGCCCACCTTTGTGCAGAGGGCTGACTGTTGCCTTTCTCCATTCATGAGACACAAAGCCTGTTTTGGAGGCTGCAGTTAAATAGTAATCCCAGAGACCCTGGTAGGTCATGTTTCATGCTATTTAGAAGGCATCTTGGGATATTGTCTGAGCCCATTGATGCAGTGTTCTTGGTCTTAGAGAGAGCATTAAGGACCTGTTCGCTAGTAATAGTGGGGGTGGGGTTATATTTGATGATATTTCACGAGGTAAGTTTGAGGGGGAGAGAGGAGTAAAGTTAGAGCTGAATTTATCAGCCAGGAGGTCTGCTATATCTTCTGGATCAGTATAGGTGGCTCCATTTACAATGAGCTCTGCACACAATTGTGTATTGCCTTTCAGGTTGTGGACATAGCTAAAGAATGCTTTGTGGTTGTACTTGGCGTAGGAGGCCAAATGTACCTCAAATTTGGCTTTGGTAGACTATTTGCCCTCTGAGCTGTTTGTTTAGTTTGATGAGAGTGCTTTTATTCAACTGGATGCTGCACCTCTTAATTTTTGCCATGATTTTCTTCCTCCTGTTATACAGCCGACTGATTTTGTGATTCCACCAGGGTGGCTTGTTTTTTGAGTTAGTTCTGTACTTCTTCCTGGTGGGTACAGCTGCCTCTATACAGCTATTAACATACTTGTACAGGGATTCTGTGAACAGTTCTGCATAGGCAGAAGTGTTCTCAGGGTTTTTAGAGGCTTGAAGTTTTGCCAGGTTCTCACTTAATAGCAGGAAGTTAGCCTTAGAATACTTCTTGAATATTCCCACTTTAGCTGGGGGTCCAGGTTTTATTTTTACTTCAAAGGAGACCATTTTGTGGTCTGACCTTACCTGGGAAGGCATTATAGTATGGGGGTGTGCAGCACCACTCTCCCATATTAGTGAGGACCAGATGCAGTATGGTTGCACCCCTGGTTGGTGTATTGACTATCTGGTTTGGGGAGTTTGTGTTTACAAAATCCAGGAACCTCTGCACATGTATGTTTGATGTTGTATAGGATTCCCAGTTAATAGTGGGGTAATTAAAGTCACCCATGAACATTGTATTGGGTTGGATGGTTAGTGTTTCTAATAAGTTTAAATACATGGTATGGAATTCCTGGGTCATAGAGGGGGACCTATAGCTTGCAAGGAAATGGTATTGGATTTTGCCTATGGTGATTTGAACATGGAGCAGATCAAGTGCATTGTCCTGTTTGACCAGCCTTGAAGTATATTTATTTTTGATGTAAATAGAGATGCCTCCACCTTTTGTCCCTGCCTGTGAAGTAGCTGGTCTAAATGTGTGGAAGGCATTATAACCCTGCACTGCTAGTGTGCTGTCCGTGGCTTTAAACCACATCTCAGAGACCGCACAAACATCAGCATTCTCTAGGGTAAAGAGAGCTTCCAGGGAGTGGATTTTTTTGTTTAGGCTCCCAGCATTGAGCAGTAATACCTTTATCTGAAAGAATGTTAGCTACAGGAACCTAAGTGCTACACATACCTTTGTCTCCACTGGTATTGGTTCCCCTTGGTTTTCCCTGGGTCCGAGTTGAGATGACAGAGGTTTCAGAGTTCCTGTAGTGTGTCTCTGTCTACCCTGTAGTACTCTACAATTTCCACCTCATGCAGATTGTGATAAATTAAATGGGGCCTTACAACTCTTCTACTTGGCCAGGATCTATTAGCAGCAGCAGCAGCATAGACTTCAGCCTGTTGCACATACACATGAATTAAAGCAACAGCAGCCACTAATATTCATTATGTGTACACTCCTTTTCATGGCTGTATTCCAATAGGTTGGAATTTGAAGGGAAACCCAGCACTGAGTCTACATCGTTGCTTTATAGCTTGTTGAATAGTTTCTCCATCTTGGATTGGTTGATTAGCATACAATTCAGCTGTTTATGCTGTAATTAGCATGCCACTGTGTTTACCGTTTAGAGCCACTTACTGAATACAAAACAGTGCTCTGCCATGTCACAGTCTTAGAGGACCATGTAGGGTTTATTGAATCTGCCCACATGTGTTAATAGTTTTTTGTCAGTCCTTTGTAGACCACTCAGACTTGCATAATAGCTGTATCAGACATATTTAAAAGTGTTATTTCCACATCTCTATATTTGTCTGGTTCATATGTTTTAGATAAACATGTTACATGTAGCCATTTTATCTATTTATTTACAATTTGTTGACTGGGTTAGTCCCACTAGGCCAATGGCCATTTTTCAGGGGAGACCTGATGAGGAGACATTTTTGCCAGGGCACCATGGAACTTCCCCTTCTCTTTTCAATAAGTATTGTGGGATTATTTGCATCCACCTAAGCTACCATTAACTCAGGCAGATTGGGCCTTAGTTTAATGTGTCATCTGAAGGATAGCTATTCACTGGTTGAAATGCATAGAGGTATCAAATCATAAATTGTTTTTTTTATTAAGTTGTCATGCTTGGATCTCCATGCATAAGTCTTAATCCCTATATTTTCTAACAACCTTTATGATCATTACTGTGTCAGATTAATAATTGCTGAGCATGTGCAATGCATACTATTGTCTGTGCTCACACAGTGCTCTGAATTATATTGTACTCTATATCCTGTTGGTTCAGAGTTCTCCTTGATGTTTTCCAACTGTATGCATTTTTGGAGCTTTTCTTCCCATAACATCATTAGAAGTAGAAATTTCCCAGATGTTCATTCTCATCAACAAATGTAACTGACAACTTAAGTTTAGTCTTCCTAGCAATGGCAGATGACTTAAATATCTTTATTCTGCTATGGCCAGGAGGCCCAGGATATCGATTATCCTAACCTGTGTCACTGCAGAGAGTAACCTGCAGGTATTTTCTTAGTTTTATCCATTATATGTAAAAGAGAAATGAGACTGTAAATGCATTTCTTAAAAAAAAAGCCATAAAACGATGTTGATTTTTCTTGCGCTTCAGATAGTTTGAGTGCTCTTCAACAGTCGAGTCAGAATGGCAAATCATTTCAGTTGTGACGAAGCACTGATCGATGAAGAATGTGAAATTCCTTTTCTATGGATTCCCTGGGTATTGGAAGAAAGTTTATTAAAGTACATTTAATATATGTGAAACTGGACTTGAGTTAATATATCTGAAACTGGACAGAGCAGGGATTGCATCTGAGGTTCCTTGAATGTATTTGTCCTCTAGCTCTTACCCTCTCCCTGCATTTACTATTATAACATTGCATGTTAACATCCTTACCTACTAGGCTAGGCTGAATTTCCATGCAGAACGGTAATGTTCAGAATGTTAAAGTGGTAGCAGAACAAAACCAGACAATGGCATGTATAACATCACAAATTATTTTGAACTGAAATGATTCGCAACCTTCAGAAAGGCTATGCATTTTTCCCAGATGGTATGTAAGTTATGAAGGAGAATAATCTAGAAGTAGGGGTATGGAGATACTGGACGGGGGGGGGGTGTTAATGTCTTATTAAAATATGAATTACATTGCTACTCTTTTTGTATTTTGGGATTCCACTGATTAAGTGTTCTGATTTCATTTTGTCATTTCTAGGTGTTTCAGCTTTAAGTTCATGAGACATGCCAGGTTAGTTTGTCTTGTAAATGTTTTTTACTTTCCTCAAGTGTTGTCTAAAAGCAAACCAGTGTAGGCGCAAGCCTTTATCCCAGCTACAACTTCCTCTATCAGGTTTTGTACATTCTTCTTTTCAAATATGTCTCCCCATTTGTAATCTAATGTGTTATACATTACAAGTGGTTTGGTGCAGACATAATCCAACATCATAGTTTATTTTTCAGTTTTAGATATCTCAACTTCATATACATTTTGCTTTGTAATTAGATTAATCTGTCAAGACTTACATACAGAATTTGTAGCTCACTAAGTGGTAGTGACATATCACAGATATACCTGCTCATTTTGGAACAAGATCATCATACACACATTGCAGAACTACATACATAGATCTCTTATTAAAGTCTATACCTAGAATTAAAAGAAAAAAAAAAAACATGTAGGTATTGAATTAAATACACAGATTTATTGCATACAGTTTTAATCCACACTGTTCATTGTGAATTGGTGAATTAGGTGTTAATTAATGCTCTGTCTTATTAGAAGAGGAGCCACTTCTGGTCTACCCATGAGGAACTCTGTGATTAAAAGAAGCAAGAGTCCAGTCACCCCTTTAGCACTGCAATTTTGTCCACCCCTTAGCTAATCTAACCACTGATCCTTTGTGAATTTAAACTCCAACATACTATATGGACAAAAGGAACAAAAATCTTTACCTACTTATTAAATTAGCCTGTGTGATATTAGAACTGAAGCTTATCATTTGACCATAATTTAAACCACAGTACCACTAAACAAATTGGGAATGCCAATCTAAGTACTCATTACCATCTCTAAAAACTAGAACCATCTCTTAGCACAATTAACATTTCCTTGTCTTAGCATGCTTTTTCACTTCCCACACACCATAGTGTGAATTGCAGAGAGACCGTCCCAAACAGGAAAGTAATTTTGTACCGTTTTCCTCTTTAAATACTAATGGAATGTTTCTTTTTATCACTTTATAGCATAGCCAAGTCAGTGTCAGCATATTCATTTGAATATATATGTGAAAGCTCATGTCATGCTCCAAACTCTCCTAGTAACAGTTCTTTCAGCTCTTTCCAGTTCTGAAACTTTTTTTTTTTTAATTAGACGATTAGATGTCTATACTAATAGAGCATCTCTAGCTGTAAGTCTTACTAGATATTTCATGTTTTGTTCTTCTTCTATTAACCTCCCCTAACTGTAGTCTTCTGGGGACCACATATTAACTTTTTTATCATTTTCCTAAGGGGATCTTAAGCTGGGTTGTTTGTCTCCACGACACATTATAATACAGAGATTTTTTTTTAACACTGAACAACCTCGTCAGCCGTGCATAACATCTGTGCATAAACCCATCTCTCTCCTCTATCTGTCCTGTACCCTTCTTGATGCTGTCTCTCTGTTCCAGTCTCACAGCATCCACTTCTCTCTGTCATACTTCATTTGTTGATCTACATCCCTTTCACCATCTACCTTATTGTCTGCTCACTGTAGCCTAAATTAACTTGTAACAACTGTGTAAGTAGAATTGCATATACCTTGATATTAGACAAAGTCTTTCTTTGTAAGACATATTTCTTGTTATAATATTTTTGCATGTTAGATGTTGTATTAGACAGATCATTGTGATGTTAGAATGTTTTCACATGCTGGATATTGTATTAGATAGTCCCACTATGTTAGATGGACTTCTATGATGGTAGTGTAATGTTTTTGCATGTTAGATGTTGTATTAGACAGACCATTGTGATGTTGTTAGAATGTTTTCATATGCTGGATATTGTATTAGATAGTCCCACTATGTTAGATGGACTTCTATGATGGTAGTGTAATGTTTTTGCATGTTAGATGTTGTATTAGACAGACCATTGTGATGTTGTTAGAATGTTTTCACATGCTGGATATTGTATTAGATAGAGTCCCACTATGTTAGATGGACTTCTATGATGGTAGTGTAATGTTTTTGCATGTTAGATGTTGTATTAGACAGACCATTGTGATGTTGTTAGAATGTTTTCACATGCTGGATATTGTATTAGATAGAGTCCCACTATGTTAGATGGACTTCTATGATGGTAGTGTAATGTTTTTGCATGTTAGATGTTGTATTAGACAGACCATTGTGATGTTGTTAGAATGTTTTCACATGCTGGATATTGTATTAGATAGTCCCACTATGTTAGATGGACTTCTATGATGGTAGTGTAATGTTTTTGCGTGCTTAACATTTAAGTTTTACTCTTCGCCTGTCCTGTAAATTACTTCTTTGTCTACTATTTCTTTGTTTTTGCTTTTCTAGGGTTGAGCCTGAAAACAATCCACTTGGATCAGTGCTCTAAAATCATTTATAAAAAATATTCCTGATATGTCAACATAATTATGTTAAAATAAGCAGGTGTAAATTTACTGTGACTCTTATGTTAGAACCCCATAGTTTGAACACCATCGGCTAGCTTTCTTATGTATTCCCAGAGCCTGATGTTGCAGAAAATGATCTCTACTCCCTGAAAAAAGTAAGCCTGCTCAGGTTATTCCTTGTAAACCTACCATGGGTTACTTCCTCTTTCTTACCGCTTCACCTTCTTAGTCCGGGCTTATTCATCAAGCTCAAATGTCTAGTGGAAGAAGCATGCACTTTACCTGATGCTCTTAAATGGGTTTGAGTTTTACTAGATCTGACAGTAATTGTTCATGTATTTATATATTAAAACATACTGCCTATTAGTCTGTTTGTCCTAAGTCAGGCTTTCTGCATGTAAAAAGATACATATATTTAACCTTGTATACATTTTCCCAAATCTCTTTCCATTTTACTCTTTTCCAAGGTACCCTATTAACACAAGACTCCTACATTGATATGATATATGATGTGACATTATATAACATAATATTGTGTACAGACTATACAGTGAGTAGCATAATATTTTCTAAGATGTACATATTCACCACTGTTAGCTGACTAGATTACATCTTCTTCCATGATAATTCTGTTTTACGAATATCTGTAAGATAAACAAAAATCTAAAGGATAGGAATATCTGTCAGTTAACTCAAAAGATTAAAGCAATGAGCTACTAACAAGCTTCATCCTGTAGTCATGAGCTTGATTCTCTCAATTTCCAGTTGTACACAGAGTAACACTGGGCAAGTCACTTAAACAGGTGGTGTTTCTGAGTCACCCTTGAAAAGGGGCATTTACATTGAGTGGGCTCACCTAGTTAAAATAATTAATTAATAATAGAAGCCACCCTCAAACCATCTGCACACTTTGTGTATCATGCACATGACGGAATTAGCATGTAGTGGACATAGGTAATGCATGCAATGAGTCTGAACATTGACCTTTATGCACATGTAGTGGACATAGGTAATGTATACAATGAGTCTGAACATTGACCTTTATGCACATGTGGTGGACATAGGTAATGCATACAATGAGTCTGAACATTGACCTTTATGCACATGTGGTGGACATAGGTAATGCATACAATGAGTCTGAACATTGACCTTTATGCACATGTAGTGGACATAGGTAATGCATACAATGAGTCTGAACATTGCCCTTTATGCACCATTGATAGGAGGTATTCCTTCTTTACTGATGTAGCTAGCAGGCTCTACTTACCATAGTCAGTATTTTATCATGTGTATCACTTGAACCTACTACAGCTTTATGAAATCAACTTGTCAAATTTGCATGATAAAAACCAAGTTGTTGTTGTTGTTGTTTGTCTTTCGGCTTTTCCTGGTAAGGGGTCGCCACAGCAGAACTCCAGTCTGCTAATGATTGGCAGTAGATTTTCACGAAATGCCGAGGTGCCAGCTCGATGCCCAACCTTCAACAAAGGCACGTCCATTTACGCACGCATGTCTTTCGAACGCTACCCAACCGCGTGGAGGACATGCAGACTCCACACAGAAGGCACTCCCAATTCAAGCCGAGAATCGAATGGGAAAACCTCTTGCTGTGAGGTAACAACGCTACTGCTGTACCACCACAGCTAACCCGCATGATAAAAAAAAACAAGTATTTTTCAGAAATATTGAAGCATTTTACTTTCTAATAAAGCAATTTTTACATCTTTGCTCTTATTTCCCTCAAATATGATGCAGGATGTACTTTTCATACAGCTATGATGGATCATATTTGTCAGTACATTAGTTCCTGACACTCACTATTAAGTATTTGACAAGAGTCTATTTAGTAAGAAAAAATTAAACAAGTGAAGCTGAATGCCTTATGTTTATCCAACTCTTTCAACAGTCTTTTATTTTAGATATGAGATATTTCTTTTATTGTTAGTACATGGATTTACTATCTAAGAACTGACTGAATAAGCAATTTAATAATACCCCAACTGTACCAGTTATTTCAGTTAGAACCCTACCTTTTACCATAAAAAAGGTCTACCTATTTTGTTTGCATTTGTTTGCCATTTATTTCTCATACATCACACACACACACACACACACACACACACACACACACACACACACACACACACACACACACACACACACACACACACAGTCTCTCTCTCTCTGGCCCATCTGGGGTCTGGGGCCAGTTCTCATAATAGCATGCCAGCCCTTTCAGCTCTTCAAGTGAAGAGCAAAAAAAAAGGACTTCAGCTTCTTAGCAACTGGCTTCCTACAGCAGACAAGTCCATGCCCCTTCCGCCCCACCTTTGCTACACTATGGATACTCACATGCACACATATATGTAGAGGGTCTATTACAAGTGCTCATGTGCTAGTAGCTAACGACATGCTTACTGCCATATGCTCAGGCTGGTATGTGTCCCAACTCCCATTAGCGTAATCCTAGTTAATTATCTAGCCATCCCATCACCTGATGCTTCTGAATGCATAACTCTACCAGAACCCAACTCTAACCATAGCACTCCACTCCCCTAAACATAAACTCCATTTCTGCTCAGTAAACCAAGAACTTCCATCCCACTCCTGGACCCTAAAATTTCCCCCGTCTCTAAACCTGAATTCCCTACAGATTGCTACCTAAAGCCCTAACTTACATTCACACCCCCTCTCACTCCTCCAGACATCTGCCAGACTTATTTCCTCAACCTCAGCTGCTGTGTTGGGTGAGATGCATCATTTCCATTCTCTCCACATATCTGCTTCACCTTTCCTGACTATGGATTTAAGTTTAAATGTAGGTGGCCAGCCATGCAAACTACAGGATGCCTAAACCCCTGGTCACAAGACAATGGTCTTCGGGTGCCTGGGACTCTGGCGCTTGTAGCAGACTTATGTAAAGCTTCCCTGTGTACATAATTACACACACACACACACACACACACACACACACACACACACACACACACACACACACACACACACACACACACATATACACACACACACACACACACACACACACACACACACACACACACACACACACACATATATATATACACACACACACACACACACACATATATATATATATATATATACACACACACACACACACACACACACACACACACACACACACACACACACACACACACACACACACACACATGTGATATACTGTACATTTCAATATCTTCAATATTTAACATCCAAGGCTGAAGAAAGAAATGCTGACAGGATGGTTATCTATGCATTTGTTTACCATCAGAAAAATCTGATAAGACAAATCTTTTCCATTTGATTCCACCTCCACATATTACCTGTTTACTCTCGCCACCAAACTGTGACCTTCTGTTAATCATATCTTTCCTAATATAATCACAGAATACATTTTGTTAAGGACTGTGACAGTTTCCATCTTAGAATCACATCCTGATTCAGCACTCAGTTTTTATATTTCTGCCCCAAATCAAAGAGTGAGAGTCACAGTGTATAACCATTTTTAAAGTCTTTTATAGCATAATAAAGATAAAATTGTCTTTCTCAGACCAGTGTAATTTTCAATGATAGCTTGTGTATTTTTTCTAAGGATCATATTATCATAGTAAGATGGTTATGACTGGAGACCTGAGCATAATCCTCCATATTTAAATCAACTGATTTAACTATATGAACATGTTTATGTCATATCACATTCTTGCAAAAATATATTAACATGTTCATCATTTTAGCCTTAGCTTTATGGGTTATCCTATCAAGGATATAACAGATGGCCAGCTTCCAAAACTTCAGGGTACCTTCCCCTCCCTGAAACTGTCAGGCAGTTTAAGCTGTGCTGACAAAAAGATGTGTTTTGGCACCAAGCCCTTCAGAGCTTTTCTGCTGCAGATTAGTCTCCTCTGAAGCTTTTGTGGATCGACAGTCAGGTTGTGCTGCTCCTTTGCCGAGCAGATAAGTTCCTTTTGAGAGAAACTTGCATTCAATTATCTTTCTTGATTATTTAGTTTACTCTTCAGGAAAGTTAATTTAAAGCTAGACATTTGTGTTTTAATGGACTCTTAGGAGGATGTGTGTCGCTGCCAGTATTTTTCCTCATAGCCTGCTACTAAAAATGCACATAGAATAAAGTTCCTCAGTCTAAGTTTTTATACACTCTTCCCAATCCTGACCCAGCAGCTATAGCTTTAGTTATTCCTACTACTGCTAAATGGTTTATCCCTATCCTGCTCTTTCTGATATAAGGATAGGAAGATTATTGTTGGATACATGAAAATAGTGTATGCTTCTGAACTTTGATTTTGAGAATTTTGAATTGTCGGGCTCAAAATTTAAGGAATGTTTGGTCAGTGGTTTCTTCTTGTGAGGAAACATCTGCTTTAAATTATTTACTTTCTTCTGTTGTACCAGTCACTGGTCTCCTTGTACAGTGTGTGTACGACTCCATTGATAATTCTTCCAGGATTATGGCCTCTGGTACTGTTTTGAGGATGTTTGTCTGGCTGTATTTTCTTTTGGATAGAGGTTCACTTTTGGTTCCTTTGCTGCACAGGTGATCAAAAAAGTGTGATTAAAGGGGCAAGCCAAACCAAGGAATCTGTAAGAGTTTTTGCCCTAGTTTTTCTAATTTTTAAGGGACTCTCTAACCCCTCATCTAATTTTGATATAATAGCAAGTATGTCCCAAAATGAACTCTGGAACTCCCCAAACCAAGGACTGTCCAACTAGGCAGTGTGAACATTGAAGGGATTTTCTTCCCTCTCCTACTCTGGTAGCCCTGTTTCTCTTCCAGAAAGTTTGAATCTCCGTTTTTCTCTTTGGCAACAGACAATTTCAAACCAATGGATTCTGAAGATCATTTATTAAGGTTATAGATGGCAGTGAGAGGATATTCTTCCTTGTCATGAAGTTATTCTTCATCTGGCAGACCAGAATATTTTCTTTCCACCTGTCCTTCATTACATACTGTTCCAGGGAGTGAAAGAACCAGATCCTCCTTCCCGTGTTGGGAAGTTTTTTTTGTTCAAGGATGTTCAATGATGCTTTTTAATACCAAAGAAAGAAGTTGCTTTAGACCAGTTCTGGATCTTTCTTCTTAGACCTGTTTGTAATGGTGCTTAATTTCAAAATGATGTCACTTCACAATCTGTTACCTGTGCTTCTTCCTCATTCATGTGTCATGGTAACTCTGCATTTAAAAGATGCTAATCATCTCATTTCTTTTCATCTAGACTGCAGGAGTTTCTTATGGTTTCTGTGCCTCACTTTTAGCTTGTTGCAAGCTACGGGATATCCACTTTTGTTTTCCATATTTAGATGATTTGCTTATCTTTGCAGAGACTTTTTCAAAGTGTGAGGAATCTCTCACTTGGGTGAGAATCTTTTACACAAGTTAGGATTCCAAGAGAACATTCAAAAGTTCTTTTTGACTCCGTGTTTCTGGAGTGTCAGCTGGACATCTCAGTTTAAAGAACTGTTCTTCCACAGGAGATGAAATAGACCTATATCTAGATCTATGTCTAATGTTTTTCACTCAGACGTTCATCGCTTCATGGGAAAACATCAAGAGTTTGGGTCTCATGGCATATATGATTCTCATGATAACCCTGGCAACACTCCACATGAGAAAGATACAATGGCATTTGAAGTTTCTTTGGTCCCAGCATCAACATCCCTTGTCTTTTCAAATCCCAGTGCTGGGAGTTTGTCAATAGAAAAAGTTACTTGGTGGAGACAGAATATATTCTTAAATTCAGGTCTCCCCTTATCCTTCCCTGTTCCAGAGTAGTCATGCATCACAGATTTCTTGGATTTTGTTTGAGGAGCAGTTTCAGGAGGGATAATAGTGCAAGGGGCATGGGACACCTAGCACCGATGCAAGCAAATAAATATGAAAGAAATGCTTGCTGTGATCAAGGCACTCAGCTCTCTGAATCCCCTTTAGTTCCAGTACCTCTTCATGTTGTTTCAGACAATACCACAGTCATGTGCTACATCTTCAAGCAGGGAGAAACCAGGTCACACCCCTTTGTAGATTAGCCAAGTTAGCTTGGGATAAAGCTTCACAGCACAATCTCATTTTACAGGCATTCTTCATTTGGTCACAGCAATATTGTGTGGCAGACAAGCTGGGCAGGACAGGGTAGACACTCACATATACAAACTAGATCGGGGGGGGTCTTCCAAGGTTTGATCCTTCTGTGAGGAGTTCCACTAATAGACCCCTTTGCCTCCTCAAATAATCAGCTGGCAAGATTCTGCTCCAGGACTCCATGCTAGAACGTCTGGAAGACAGATTCATTTTTCTCTTGACAGAAATGTTCCTATATGCTTTTCTACCCTTTTCACTGATATCAAAGGTACTGCTGAAAATTTAAAAGTAATCCCCCAAGATCTTTGTAGTGACTCCCTTTCTGGCCCAGGCAACTGTGGATCTCTGTTCTTGTGGAAATGGCCAGGAGCAATTGCAACAATCTTCCTCAGAGAATGGGTCTATTCACACAAAATCAGAGGTTACACCCTGACCCCAATCAACTTCAAATGACTTCCTGGATGATAGGGTCTTATTTTCCTTTAGGCACTTGTTTACTGAAGATGTACAACAGGTACTAATGGAGACAAGAAAGCCTGTTACTAGAACAATCATATATTTGCAAATATAAAAGGTTTTCTAGTCGGTGCCAACAATGACATAACCAGTACCTATTCAGGGTTAGTTGTTCTCTGTTGTTGTTTTTTTTTCTATATTTGTGTGAGTTACTTTCCTATGGCCTTACTCCTCCATCAAGGTTGATCTACTGGCCATTATAGCATGTCCACCCTAGGATCCTCCACTTTAAAGGCTTTCTCATGTTATAATGGTTTTGAAAGGGGTTTTTCTTAAGAGACCTCAAAGGAGACCAGTGTCCCCTTCGTTAGATCTTCTCTTTGTGTTAGAGAAGCTAACACTTGCTCCATTTGAACCTGCCAATCTGTCTGACATGAGGTTTTTAACATGGAACACAGCTTTACTGATTGCTCTGACCTCTACAAGAGTATCTCAGTTGCAAGCTTTTATGGTGAGTTGACCCTCCCATCTCATTTTCCACAGATACAGGGTTTCTTTGAGAAATAATCAGATTTTTTTATGCCTAAAGTAGTATCCAAGGTTACTTTAAGACAAACTATACATTCCTCCATTTTCTCTGCTGATCTTAAAAATTAGGGAGAAAGGATACTCCGTACCTTGGAAGAGCACTGACAACTCAGGTAATATCTTGACAGAACTACACTTTTTAGATATTTGGATCTGCTGTTCTTTTCTTGTGAAGGTTATAAGAACTGTGAAACCAAAAATATCCAGGCTGTAGTCCAGAAAGGATTGTCTATCAGTAATATAAGTTTATTAAGCGATTTCAGCTACGCACAGCGTAGCCTTAATCAGAATACACTATACGAACTGCTGACAACTTAAGAATACAAGATATAGCTTCTGGTGTGGCAATAAAAACGATAAATGCCTCGGCTCGGACACACAAATACTTTATTCACTGACAGTCACAGAAATAAAAATAAAAATACGTTAAGCGCTTTCATCTGTATTCCAGACTTCATCAGACTGTATATCTAAATGTTACAGCTCTCTTTTTATAGTTCAGCTGATCCATTTTTGGCGCCAATACTGATAACAATTCTAAATGAATACACATTTGAGCTTACATTTAAAAACAATTATAAGAATAATTTTAAGAATTGGTTAAAATTGATTTTAAAATGACATGCTTATATTTGCAAATTGCATACTTGCAAATATTAATAATAATAATAATAATAATAATAATAATAATAACATTAAGACCCATCAGTAGCATTCATAGTGTGTCTAGCTACCTGCATTGCTATCTACATGTACTATCTCACTAGCTGTCCTAGTCATTCACAACTACCAACCTATAATTACAATTTCTTGTACACCAGCCATAGTCCTAGTCCAGTGTTCAACACTACCCGATGCATCAAGAATAATCATGGTTATGTTGGACAATAGGTATGTTGGACAATAGATATGATGAAAAATGTTTAACATATAATATCTGTCTATTTATTCAATGTAAGGAAAGGTTTAATACTGATGAAATCATTGATTCCAGGAAAATTGGTAGCATCAGTAATTATCTGCCACTTGCTCTCTTTCATAGCTAAAATGGCTTTGATATTTCCACCATAAGGTGACTGTTCTACCTTGTCAATAATGTTAAACAAAAAAATGATGGTTCTCATTTGTATTTGATATATGACGGTACAAGGCATTTCTATTGTCTTTAGCACTAATGGCGTGCTGATGCTCATATATACATCTTTTGAAATGTCTTTCCGTCTTACCTATGTAGAATGCTGTGCATGCTACACAGGTGGCTATATAAATCACAAATTTAGAGTTGCAGTTGCCATGCATACTGGATATATATGTTCCATTTAAGTTATCTAGTCTAATTCCTCTGCATACTTTGATGAATTTGCATTGATTGCAATGCCCACATTTTGTTGTATTCTTATTTTCTCTAGTAGCTTTCCTATTTTTAATTTCTAATAATTTTTTAATATTTAAGCCTGTCTTATATACTATATTCATCTGAATACCTAATAATAGCATAGACTCCTTGTTTACAACAAACTGATTCCATCGCTCCTTTATAAATGTTTCTATATATTGCACCATAGGAGAATAAGTTAAAACACATACCCTTACTCCATGTTCCAAGGCCACATTGTCCTCTTTTGTTGATAATGTGATGCTATAATTACCTAATAAAGGCTTGAACTTTTTTCCCCCTTCTCCTATAATGTATTTGTTAATGTTATTCAATAAATTTTCAGGGTATCCTCTATTGATAAACATAATTCTAATGAATTCAATTTCTTTTAACATAATTTCTTTGTTTGAGGACATTCGAGCAGCCCTTATACATTGTCCTTTGTAAATGTTTTTAAAAACATGATGCGGATGATTACTGCCAAATGCCAAGTAATCATTGGAGAAGGTGTCCTTTCTAAAGATACGTGATATGAAACCAGTTTCCCCATGGCATATAAATGTATCTAAGTATGCTATTCCACCTTCTTTGATAACATGAGTAAATCTCAAAAATTCGGTGGTACTGTTGATATAACTAATGAATTTGTCGATGTCTTCCAAAGGGCCATCCCACAAGATAAACAAATCATCAAGAAACCTAGTGTAATACTTGATGTGCTGATAAAATTCAGATTTAAATATATATTCCGATTCCCATTCAAGCATTACCATGTTTGCAAAAATCGGAGTGCAGGATGCTCCCATGGCAATGCCTCTAGTCTGTTTAAAAAACTCATTTTCGAACTGGATATAATTGTGGTCCAGAATTAAGCCCATCATGTCAGTGATGAGACAAATCCTGTCCCAACTCCTATTCGTATGTTTCCTCAAACTATTTGAAAAGTAATCCAGACCTACATCTTTAGGAATACAGGAGAATAAATCAACCACATCAATGGTTATGAATCTTAACTCCTTTTTCCATATCTGTGGGGTAAGCTGCCCTAAAAACATCCATGAGTCCTTAATCAAATGTGGTGTGTGCTTATACACTGGTTTCACCCATCTGTCTATGGCAGTACCTAAAGGAAATGTTTTTGCTCTACTTCCTGAAATGATGGGCCTAAAAGGTGGATGTCCCAAGTTTTTGTGCACCTTGGGAATCCCCACTATAGTTGCTAACACAGGAAATTCAACTTTTAAAAACTCATATGTTTCGACAGTAATTCTCTTGTCTAACATATATCCTTCCAAAGCTAAATCAATACGCCTGTGTCCTATATTGATTTCATTTAGAGACACTGGCTCATAGTTCCCAGACTGGTGTAATATCTTATATATTTCATTAATATAATCCAAACGATTGAACATGACAATGCCTCCACCATTGTCTGGTTTCATTAATCTCAGTTCTTTGTTATTTATAAATTCTGTGAGGCATTCCTGTTCTTTCTTTGTTAAATTGGACTCATAATTAATGACTGATCCTTTAAACTTGTAAATATCACTACATACCATATTTTCAAAATTTTGTATATTTGGGTTGCTGGGAGGGATAAAAGTACTTTTCTTTTTCAATTCTGTATGCATTCTAAAGTCCATCTTATTGGGATGTTGGTCAAAGTGTAGTGCTAAATTTAATCTCCTACAATATAACTTCACTTCAACAATGGTGTCGACCAAATTAAATTTGGCAGTAGGTATATATTTCATACCCTTGGAAAACAAACTAAAAAATTCATCAGTAATCTTATGGGTCGTATAGTTGAAAACATTAAACCCATGTTTGGTATACATAATATTATCATTGTGCTTAATATTTGAACTACTGGATGCATTCACACTATCATCTTCGCATTCAGAAGTCTTGAAGTCATCTGTTGACTTAAATTCAAACTTATCTATGTTATTGTCTTCCTCTACTGTTCCAGTACCCTGCCAATAGTAGATATAGTTACTGGTGACATGATTTCCATTTATCTCCATCTCCTGTTTCTTGTCCCATAAGTACTTCTTGGGGGATAGAATTTCCCTCCCTGAAAATTCATATCTTCATTGTCTTTCCTATGTACATTAGAATACTGTTCATCATTGTACTGTCTACTGGTATACTGTTTAGGCCAAACATATGCCCTATTGTTTGCATATAATTCAACATCACGTATTAATTTCCTTTCCTTCCTTTGATATATAACAGTGGCCTTTCTATCTGCTTCAGTATATTGCTTATCATATAATTCATTCCACTGGCTAAAAGAGATGTCATTCAAAATCTCAACATTAATCTTGTCCACTTCAGAAATTAAACTAGACAACTTTTCATCATTCTTTTGAATCAAAACTTTGAGATAATCAAACCCAAAACTGTCGAATAACTTGTTAAAATCAGCAATAGTATCATCATTAATTTCATGTCCCATTGGTAATTTAAAAAACCTAATACCTTTGGGCACTACATGTAACATTAAACATTTGCTAAAATATGCATTCTCTATTTTGATATTTTTAATTGCTATGAGTTTTTTGCCAAACAAATATATTTTGTCCTTAATATTTCTTTTTGAAGCTTGTTCTGTGACCTTATTGGCTCTAACATTGTTACCAATATCTTGTTTATTATATCTTTCAAAATTAAAATCATCAGTTAAGAATCTATCAAGATAACAATTGTTGTTAACACTGTTAGTTCTGTTCATATTGCCAAGTAAGTTACTACGTACTGATTTTTTAACATATGGACTGGATGAAAAGTCAGTACCTTTAATTTTGTCCATTTGTGTTTTAGCACTTGCTAACCTTATGTTAGTAAGGCATTTAATACAAGGTTTCATGTTTAATAGAAATGATTAGATAAAACTTATCTCTTCCCCCTTTTTTAAGGAATTTTTCAAAAAAGTTTTTCTAAAAAATTCTTATACATTTTTTACATATTTTTTTATGGTCCTAGTTATACAGTTAATATTATTATCATTATTATTTTTATTATTATTATCATCATCATTGTTACCACTATTTCTTAAGTGTTATATGCAGTTATATAGGTCTATATAATTACAGCTTTTTATATATAGCATCTTAGTGAAGCATGTTAATGAAGTTATGAGAACTTATAATAATATTAATATACATGGGCTCTGGTCTATACATATAGATAAATGCATGTACTATAGGAAATAATAACATCATACATACATATATTTGTAACACGACATTAAGGCAATCAATTTGTTATGCATCTATTGATGCATATCATATTTGTAATATCTATATGTTGTATATATTTACATCCATATATAAGATTTGGATCAAGATATTTAAATTGTTATAAATATTATTTATATATAGTTCTTGTTATCTGACTTAGTTAACAATGTCTCTTGAGATAAATAGAGAGAAAGGAAATTGCGCTAAAAAAGTGATCTTTACTGCGCACCTCACTTCACGTAACAGCATAACATCGCATAATGAAATATCAGCTGTGAGTTGTTCATCAGATGTCCTTTGCACTAGATGATACACATTTATTCACTTCAAGTTTATGTGTTGTTTACCCAGGTTATATGAATCAGGGTATATCAAGATAACGAGGGTTTCACAGTAATTTTATTTACGTGTTTGATGGTTACCTTACATTTTACATAATGTCAACCTATTGGCTGTCTTGAGCTGGTTTATTTACGTTGGGTTCATGTATTTAACAGCGATCATCTAGTATTTACTGTTATAAGAGAAGGGAGAGCTCTTTATTAAGTGCAAGTCATCGCACAGCCATGCTTTGCTGAATGTTGTTTACACTTGATTTATGTGCAAGATATTTTACATATTTGCAAAAGTGACAACATAAACTGTTTGATTTAACGCATTTATGCTGCAGTCACGTATTTGATCATCATTATGCACGAAACTTTGATGGGCACTTTATCAGTACTCAGGACGAAATCAAGAAATTTAAAGCATTATGCACTTAGAAAATATTGTAAATAATGAGTGTGATTATGAGGAAGGATAGCGTTTGAATGTAAAGCTTATATTTACTGTTAGGATCAAGCTGCGTTCATGATTAGGATGCTGCTGACACAGCGATATTAACTGTTAGCAAATCCTTTTAGCTTAAACAATTGATTGATTGGATAATAAATTGTCAATTAATGTTTACTCTTCCCGCCACATTTGATATAAAATAGGGAGAGTTTTTGTATGTTTTTATATCTGAAGAAGCGTAGGTGATCCTACGCGAAAGCGCTCATTTTATTCTTCCATGGATTAAACTTTTTACTTCTACTACGGAGACTTTGTGAGTGGATTATTTGGACTTTTACACTGTGTTCGTGGTTAGACTACCGTTTGCTGCCATCTCATTATCTTAAACCTTGTGACGGTGAGTCTATTTAGTATTGGGGCTGTTTCCTGTGTTCTTGGAAGTCATTGATAACATGTTTGACCCAGAAGTCTACCAGTACTGCTAATGGATGCATTTTAGAATTGTTTGCTGCCACAATGGGTCTAAATGCTACAACATTCCTCATTCCTTCACGTCTATATGGGGCTCCTCTTCTAACAAACCTTCAATCATCCCTTAAAACAAAACTGTCCTCATGTTATAATAAAATTGCCAAATTTGCCACTGGCCACAAAGCATCTACCCACCACTGTGTATCTCTCCACAAACTCTTCCTAACTATCTCGCCTTTACTCAGCTCTGCTTTGCCCACAAACTCGTATTCCATCCATCCCTCTGTCCCTCACTCAGCTCCACCTTTAAAATGCACATGCCACAAAGAGCCCTAAGATCTAATTACAAAAATCTGATAGAACTGTACAAACCTCTTCACTCACCAGGGAAAAATCTGCTGTCCTTTTCCCTGGCACGCAATTGGAACTCCCTTCCCCCCTCCATCCGTACCACTGCTAACCTTCCAGCTTTTAAAAAATCTCTACACACACACTTAACATCTTCCTGAGAATGTTCCTGCTCTCATCCCTCCTAGTCTAGCCTGCTTCCTAGGGGCACCACATCATATATACCAGAAACTATAAATTAGCTAAAGCAATAACACCCTAATAATTCTTAAACTCTAGTATTCCATTCTAAATACTACATATTTTTCTACAACAATGCAATGCTAGTCTTATATAGCATAACCAAAGATTCTTTGCTTGTAATCACCTGTTTCTCTGTTTTTTGTCTTGAACACACATTTCTCTATTTTGTCAACCACTGTTAAAGTTTTTTACCATTGTTTTTGTCAATTTGTATTAATTTGACTGAATGTGTTAAAGTGTAAACTTCTGTAATGTTTTGTATCTTTATTCAGGAGCTTTTCTCCCCAGGACTCCATTGAAAACGGGTACTTCGGGCCCAATGGACAATCCTGGTAAATCAACTGTAAATAAATAATAAATAAATAAATAAATGTTTATTTAATGTATTTTGGGGATTCTGAAAAAAACAGGGATTTTAGGGTCTCTTACATATAGAAATTCATAAAGTTCTTGTTCTATCCTATTATTTATTAAATACTCCTCTAAATATGCATTAATATGTGCATAAGAAATATTAATTTGATTAAGAGAAACTAAAGCATAAGTTTCTTCATCAAATAATACATTTTGCATCACATCCAAATAATCTGTAGACCAACCAACAATGAGGATACCCCAACACAATTCAATAAATTCTTTACTGAAACAGTACAAGCTCTCTCTAATACCCTAAATAGCACCACCAACCCCATCCTTTCTCTAAGCCCCACTACCCCTACTAAAAAACATTCTCCATCTAGCTTCTCCTCGTCTCCAGCACCCACTCAACTTATTACTAAACTCCTCAAAAAATTAAAGCCTACCACACTTTCTGCTGACAAACTCCCAGCTGATGTCCTTCAGCTATCAGCTGAAACCATATCCTACCCTGTATCTATCCTCATAAACAGATCCATATCTGAATGTAAAGTACCTAACCTGTGGAAAATATCTCATATTATTCCACTCCACAAAGGTGGCAACTCCCTTGAACTGACCAACTACCGTCCAATTGCAATTTTATCACCTTTATCAAAAATTTTAGAAAGGGTAGTACATTCCCAGCTAATGCAATACCTCCTACAAAATAGCCTTATATCAACATCCCAACATGGTTTTCGGCCTTTGTATAGTACCACAACAGTCCTTCTGTCTTATACCAATATAGTCAATTCTCACAGAAACAAAGGCCTTTGATATGGTCAACCACAACATACTTCTCAAAATTCTATCTACCCTCAACATAAACTCCATCACCATATCATGGTTCAATAACTATCTGGCCGACAACAAGCAGTGCTTTGGCAGGACCAACTATCCCCCCTTCTATCTGTAACTATAGGAGTTCCACAAGGGTCAATACTTGGGCCTCTACTTTTCTCTTTATATACAAATCAGATAGCAGCTTCCTCTCCCTCTGCCTCTATAGTGCAATATGCAGATGACACCACCATCATATGTGCCGCCCCAACCTTAAGCAAACTTCAAACAATAACACAGGATAACTTTACTTTGGCTGAAACATGGTTTTCTAGCATTAAACTTCTACTAAACCCTAAAAAAACAAAACTTATTCTCTTCAGTCCTGGTAGATCCTCTCCACCAAATGTTGACTTCACCATAAAATCTAGGGACAACATCACTATCACCCCAACAACACACACCAAACTCCTAGGAGTAGTAATTGACAACAATCTCAGATTTGACATGCACATAGCACAAACAATCAAAAAAGTAAACAAAAAACTGAGTCTCCTGTATAGGAACAGGCAATTCATGGCCAGTCATACCAAAGCCGCTGTCGCAAGAACTTACCTGTTATCCACCCTACTGTACGCCTCCCCAATCCTGATTAATCTTCGCCAAAGTGAACAAAACAAAATTTCATCTTGCTATAACAAGATTGCTAAGTTTGCCACTGGTGCTTCATATAGATCCCATCACTGTCTCTCACTCTCAAACAGCTCAACTTGCTTGAGTTGCCCCAACTATTACTAATTACACAACTCTTCATAGTCCATAAACTGTACTATCACCCTGACAAAACTCCAGCGCTACAGGAGCTAATACAGCCCTACACTACCACCCGTGCCTTAAGATCTACAGACCAAAATCTCATAACTGTCGTCAAACACAAGAATGAAGCAGGCAAAGCTCTCTTTGCTTGTACAATAGCTAAATTTTGGAACTCACTCCCAAAGCACATAACTTCTACCAAATCTGTCTCACTATTCAAGAAACTACTTAACACCCACTACTCTACCAATTGGCTGTGCCCTTGTGACCCCCCCAGATTAACTCACTTTCCTTTCAGTACTGCTACTATTCTGCAGAACCTTCACCACTTTTCTGTTAACTACTTCATTCTTAACAAACAAGGTTTTTAAGTTACTTATTTTTCCAAACAATGTTATTCAGAAGGTTTTTTTTGTTATACTTCACCTATGTAAAAATGTTAAATATGTTCCAATATGATTGTATGGGAATGTACTACTGTTCTTGTTTTTGTTTATGTTTTATATGTGCAGCATTTCTCCGCGGGCCTCCACTGAAAATAGACCTGTGTCCATTCAGACTTTCCCGGTTATCAAATGTAAAATAAAAATAAAAAAATAAAATAAAATAAATTGAACAACACAACACCCCCTCCCTTGTCAGGGGTCATAACCCTTATAGTATCATCTTTCCTCAACTCCATTAACAAGTTAAACTCTTCCTTACTTAAATTTCATTTTACTTTCTTAAATTTGTTTCTCTCTTGAACCACATACATTTCTTCCAATACTATTTTGCCAAAGGTGTCAATTAATGGATGAAGAGTAGGATTGAACACACTTCCTCTTTAAGGGATGTCGCTGTTGTTCTTTACAGAAGAAATGTTAGCTGAAAACAAGATGTCAAAATTCAATTTCCTGGTAAACAATTTAAATTCTATAATGTTGTCTACCATGTTAGATCGAGTTTGGGGCACAAATTTAATGCTTTGGAAAACAATTTGAAATGTGTTTCAGTAACAGTGTGCTCAGTATAGTTATAAATGGTGAACCCATCCATGGTGGTCACTATGGGTTGTCCATCTGCAATGGCTGTTAAATCCTTCCCTACTATTTGATTATCTTCCTGTATATGGGTTAATACTGATAGTGTCCCCCCATCTTCATCTGTCCATGTGCTGTTCTTCATGAGCGCTGAAATGCCTGAAAATCCTGGTCATAGGTATCACCATAGTCTCCACCCTGCTTATATTCTTCCTCATATCCCTGTGTTTCTCTATTTGTCACTTTTTTATTACTGCTTTAGTGTGAATTTACTGAAGGTAGAATATTTTCTGTTGGGTAGACTCTCTTCTCTTTATATTGTTGACTATCTCTATCTAATTTTCATTTTTTCTTAGAAAATAGATTATTAATTCTTCTATCTACCCTATCAAATACCTTAAAATATAACGCTATATATTGTGGGAATGGCAAATCCTTTGAAATAGTCTGGTCAAGCAGTTCTACTAAGATTTATTTACTGTAATACGTAAGATGCAAGGCTTGGAATTTTTTGAAGAAGCTTTATTTAACTTTTCCACGCTAGAGCACAGTAAGATTATCTTTATTTGTGAAATTCTGAGTTTGATTTTAGACAACAACTTTATTTTCTTTGAGGGGGAATATTATCAGCAGATTAGAGGTGTAGCAATGCGAGCAGCTTGTGCCCCTGTCTACGCCAACATAGTACTCCTTGGATGGGAAACTTGCCACATCTTCAACAGCCCTTATTGGGACAAAATACAACTATATTCCAGGTTTTTGCTCGGCATATTTGTTCTACGGAAGGGTACAGAAGAAGAGATTTCTGACTTCATGCAATATATAGGTGAAACAACTGACTTCTTAGAATTTACCTATAATTATGATTTTACCAGTATTAACTATTTGGATGTACAAATTATTAATGATATGGGTGGATTCCGATCTCGCATATATAGAAAACCTACATTTTGCAACACATATCTACATTATGGGAGTAATCACCCTACTGCTCAAAAAAGAAGTATAGTGAAGGGACAGGCAGTGAGGGTTGCCAGAATGACGTCCATTATGATGATTTACAAAACAAGAAATGAATATTATTCTTATAGTCAGTGATGAATTTTGAAAGGTTTTTCTATAGAGCATGTTTTTTAGTGATTAATTGACTACTGTTTTTATTTGGAATCCAAATCTATTATATGTTTTTAAGAGACTATGGGCAATGTAGGTGGGGATGATTTTTTTAATTAATTGTTTTACCTTTCTGATTGGTCAATGAATCCCATTTAATGAAGCAGTATGCTGTTTGTAATGTATTCTGATGAAGGCTACAATGTGCATAGCCGAAAGCACTTAATAAACTTGTATTACTGATAGACAACCCTTCTTTCTGGACTACAGCCTGGATATTTTTGGTTTTACAGTTGTTCCACTTTCTGGGTGTTTTTAGGTTTTGGTTTGTTTTCTACACCCACTTTCCGGGCTTAATTGATATGGAGACACATGGAGAACAGAACGGGAAAACTTAAGGGCAAGTCAACCATGCAACTAGCCCTGAGGAAAATTCTGAATTGAGTACCCTAAAACAGGAAGTCTCCGAACTGAAGGGAGAACTACAGCGGCTGGTCAGTGTTTTTTTCAGCTTCATGAGTAGTTTTAAATCCATTGCCAAGGATCCTGGCAATCCAAAACCAGTAGAAAGACTGAGCGGTTTGTTGGCAGTTGAATTAACCAACGAAGAGGCAGGACTTCATGACGACAGCAGCGGTGATGCAAACCGCGTACCAACAAGAGAAGGCGAACGATATGGAGCCATACTGAAAAGAAGGCATCTTTCTGAAGGGACTGCTCACTCTTAAAATCAACTACAGATGCAGGAAAGCTTTTTGACTACACCAAGTATAATTTTTAATCCAGGTACTGTAAATTTAAATACTCACAATGTCACGGGTGAATCGGGAATGAGTCCAGCAACTTGTGGGGGACATAATGATTCTAGAAAGACTATGCAGCCTTTCAACAATTTGTTTAGACTTTCAGGGGAAAGACCGGGCACCTGTGGTCAATTTATAGATAACAATGAGAACACTAACTCCATAGTTAACCAGTGTGATAACATGAATGGGCTAACTAGCAGTGGACAAAATGTCCCTGCAGGGAGAAGGTTACACAAAGATTCCAGGAAGGAATGTTATACTTCACTTATAAACAGAAGATATGTATTCTCAGGTGCTGGGAAAGCCGCTGTGGAACAGCACAAGGTGTTGGAATTGAACAGTGACAAAACTCAACGTTTTTCTTCTTTGAAGGCGATGATTTATTTTTTTGAAAAAAGATTGTTTAAACTAAAATCTTGTGAAGTTGATATAGCATACTTGAATGAATGTTTAAGGTTACAAATTGTGCCAGAGGGTTTACATGTATACAAGTTTCCATTTGGGATAAAATACAATGATTCTATATTGAATGAATTTTACAATATTTTTGGTGAAGCAAGTATAAATATTGTTAAGAAAACTGTATTTTTTATGAGCAACAGAGAGACAGTATTTTTAAAGAAGTAGAACTGCTTGACCAGAATATTTCAAAAGATTTGCTATTCCCACAATATATAGAGTTATATTTTAAGGTATTTGATAGGGTAGATAGAAGAATTAATATTTTCTAAGAAAAAACGAAAATTAGAGATAGTGAACAATATAAAGAGAAGAGAGTCTACCCAACAGAAAATATTCTACCTTCAGTAAATTCACACTATAGCAGTAATAAAAAAGTGAGAAATGGAGAAACACAGGGATATGAGGAAGAATATAAGCAGGGTGGAGACTATGGTGGTACCTATGACCAGGATTTTCCAGCATTTCAGCGCTCATGAAGAACAGCACATGGACAGATGAAGATGGGGGGACACTATCAGTATTAACCCATATACAGGAAGACAATCAAATAGTAGGGAATGATTCAATAGCCATTGCAGATGGACAGCCGATAGTGACCACCATGGATGGGTTCACCATTTATAACTATACTGAGCACACTCTTACTGAAACACATTTCAAATTGTTTTCCAAAGCATTAAATTTGTGCCCCAAACTCGATCTAACATGGTAGACAACATTATAGAATTTAAATTGTTTACCAGGAAATTGAATTTTGACAAATTGTTTTCAGATAACATTTATTCTGTAAAGAACAACAGCAACATCCCTTAAAGAGGAAGTGTGTTCAACCCTCCTCTTCATCCATTAATTGACACCTTTGAGAAAATAGTATTGGAAGAAATGTATGAGGTTCAAGAGAGAAACAAATTTAAAAAAGTAAAATGGAATTTAAGTAAGGAAGAGTTTAACTTGTTAATGGAGTTGAGGAAAGATGATACTATAAGGGTTATGACCCCTGACAAGGGAGGGGGTGTTGTGTTGCTCAAGTCTACAGATTATTCAGATGTGATGCAAAATGTATTATTTGGTGAAGAAACTTGTGCTTTAGTTTCTCTTAATCAAATGAATATTTCTTATGCACATATTAATGCATATTTAGAGGAATATTTAATAAATAATAGGATATAACAATAACTTTATGAATTTCTGTATGTAAGAGACCCTAAAATTCCTGTTTTTTCGGAATCCCCAAAATACATAAAAACATAGTGAAACCACCGTTTAGACCCATTGTGGCAGCAAACAATTCTAAAATGCATCCATTAGCAGTACTGGTAGACTTCTGGGTCAAACATGTTATCAATGACTGAACACTTGGTTAAAGATTCATGGGAATTTCTGGGTAATATAAAAAAGGAGATGTGGCAAGAGAACTTGATTTTCCTCACAACTGACACGAAAGATTTATTTACTGTGATACTTAAGATGCAAGGCTTGGAATTTTTTGAAGAAGCTTTATTTAACTCTTCCAAGCTAGGGCACAGTAAGATTATCTTTATTTGTGAAATTATGAGTTTGATTTTAGATAACTTTATTTTCTTTGAGGGGGAATATTATCAGCAGATTAGAGGTGTAGCAATGGGAGCAGCTTGTGCCCCTGTCTACACCAACATAGTACTCCTTGGATGGGAAACTTGCCACATCTTCAACAGCCCCATATTGGGACAAAATACAACTATATTCCAGGTTTTTGGACAACATATTTGTCCTATGGAAGGATACTGAAGAAGAGATTTCTGACTTCATGCAATATATAGGTGAAACAACTGACTTCTTAGAATTTACCTATAATTATGATTTTACCGGTATTAACTATTTGGATGTACAAATTATTAATGATATGGGTGGATTCCGATCTCGTATATATAGAAAACCTACATTTTGCAACACATATCTACATTATGGGAGTAATCACCCTACTGCTCAAAAAAGAAGTATAGTGAAGGGACAGGCAGTGAGGGTTGCCAGAATGATGTCCCATTATGATGATTTACAAGGTGAATTAAGTAAATTTCAGTGCATGTTTGAAGAGAGAGGGTACCCCAAACAGATGATCGAGGAAATTATTTCAGAAGTACAATATAAGTGGGGCACTGACTATCTCCCCTTCCTAGGGGTATGATTACAAAATAATAATGTGGAAAGGATTAAGGAAAATGATAAATACAAAAGGGCCTGTGTACTTGAATATAATTCCACAAGTAAGGATGTTAGGGGTATTATCAATAAGAACTGGACAATTTTCAAAACTAATCAAGAAATATATAAGAAGTTGGGAGAGGGTCCTAGAGTTGTTAATAAGACAGGTCACAATATTAACAGCCTTCCTGAATGCAAGATAGAATCCAGAAAGGTGAACAGTAGGGGCAATAGACCATGTAGAATGTGTAGACAATGCTGCTATATACACAAAGAACAATCTGTAGTTCTACACAATAGGCTGAAAAGTAAAACAGTGTTTGTAAATGGGAATTGTTTGACCAAAGGTGTTGTATACATAGCTCTGTGCAACTCATGCACAGCATTCCTTTTAGGAAAAACAGAACAGTCACTTAAAAGTAGGATGTATGAGCATTCTAATGATATCAAAAATAGAAAAACAACTAGTGCACTATATAAACATTCTTCAATATGTGCATCTTTTACAAAATCTCCATCTGGAATTGTGGAGCAGGTCAAATTAAATCCAAGAGGGGGAGACTGGAAAAATAATTTAAAGAAAAAAGAAACACAATGGCAAATAAGAACAGCAGCAATGTTTCCCCCAGGATTACATGAAAGTATTTCCAAGGTCCCAGTTTTGCAGGAAAGAAAAAAACAAGAAATGAATATTACTCTTATAGTCAGTGATGAATTTTGAAAGGTTTTTCTATAGAGCATGTTTTTTAGTGATGAATTGACTACTGTTTTTGTTTGGAATACGAATCTATTATATGTTTTTAAGAGTCTGTGGGTAATGTAGGTGGGGATGATTTTTTTAATTAATTGTTTTACCTTTGTGATTGGTCAATGAATCCTATTTAATGAAGCAGTATGCTTTTTGTAATGTATTCTGATGAAGGCTACGCTGTGCATAGCCGAACGCTTAATAAACTTGTATTACGGATAGACAACCCTTCTTTCTGGACTACAGCCTGGATATTTTTGGTTTTACAGTTATTCCACTTGCTGAGTGTTTTTAGGTTAAGGTTAGAAGAAGAGACAATCTGTGTCAATACAGACTGCTTTCCAAGTGGCTATCAAAAGCTAGTACCTTTTTTTATACTCACCACAAGAAAACTTTACCAGGCAGAGTCAAGGTCCACTCTGCCCAGGCCTTGGCTTCATCTATGCTTTCTGGAAAGGGTTGGATTTTAGAGGTATTCTAGAAGCTGCAACTTGGTCCTCTGTACATACCGTTACAAAGCACTATAAGCTTGATTCCTTCTCTACACCTAAATTAGACTTTGGAAGGGCCATTCTCAAGGGGGTCCTTTTCCTTCCACCTCCCACATTTAGTTAGTTAAGGTAATCTACCTGTATACCTAAGGCTACTGCAGCATTGATCAATATGTTGAACATAGTACGGTTGTGTAAGTGAACTTAATATAACCTTAGCTGTTTGAATGATCACCGCTGCAGTAGCTGCTCCCTCCCTCCACCCCCTTAGGTTTTTTTGGTGAGTTATTTATGCCAGGGTGTGGTTGTTTATTTTTTGTTCTTCCTATCACTGTCCTTTCAAGGCTTAGCCTCCTGCTCTATCTTGGCAGGAAGGTTCTGTAGGGCCTGGTTCCCAATGTCTTTTAGTCAGCTAAGCTTGAGCTGTGTGTCAGTTTGGGCACTTGAAAGGTGTCCTAAAGCTTTGGAAGCTGAGCAGCTGTTATATCCTTAGCAGGATAAAGGCCATGTAGCTAAGGCTACTGCAGCAGTGGTCATTCAAACATCTACCATTATGGTAAGTTTGCTTGCAGAACACTACTTTCTGTATCATCTATATATTATGACCTACAGACAACTGTAAAAATGTTTATTACTAGCATTGCAATTTTATACCTATTTCTCCAAAGCTAATTTTTCTTTCTTAGCTATCGTACATCGAAATCAATAACTCAAAACATATTTATTGTATTCTAGGTGATATAATTTCTAAAAAGCAGTGAAGAAGAGAAGACTTTTTTTGCTTAAAATAAACCCAACAAAGTAGAAACATAATTTGTCATTGAATCCCCAAAAATTTCAGCAAACCCTCTCAAAACATTTCTGTGAAAGCTTAAGAAAAAGAGTTCCACATTGCAGGCAACTTCATTATCAACTCTGAGTCCCTTAGTTAATGCTTCACTAATTCTATATTCAAAGGATTAAATAAGTTCTACAGGCTTCCTAGTATTTAACTTTTTGGATAAATGTCGCTTTAAAATTTAACACACTCTAAGCAAGAAATTCTTAAATCATTGAAGGAAAAGTAGTGAAACATTTGGATGTAGAAATTACCTTGACAGATATACATAGGTGTCCACAGGAAAACGGTGTTTTCCTAGATAGAATAGATGAGTGTGAAAATTATTATAAATGTAACACCATTCATTTATTTAAGTTGTCAACAGTGCTGAAGGTACTAATGCACTATCTTGCAAAATTACTTTTTTTTAACACTGCTAAAGCTACCTCAGGCACTTTTGTACTTAACTGAAAGGGTACACTGTTTTTTTTCCTTTGACAAATTCCCCACCCCAAGCAAACATCTAGACCAATTTTATGTTTTATACACACAAGCAATCAGTCCATATTTTTTCCTTGTCACAGCTTTTGCAAATTGCCAAAGGAATATTTTCAGAAGAGGCACTGGCTTTTTTTCCTACAGCCTCATATTAAAAAAGAAATGTTTTTCTGCTGCCAAAATGTTAAACACAGGTGATAACGTATAAAAGGAATGCCATTTTTATAACTAAGATGGAATGCTCACAGCAGTTACCAAGCATCCTGGACAAAGCGATTCCTAGAAAACATTATCACTAAACTAAAAGAATAATAAGGAAATTAATTTTTCTAGAATATCATGTTAGTTCAGTCTTTAACTGTAGCTGCCCTAGGATATTTTGATTACTGTTTAATGTGAATGACAGTACACATACCACTGGAACACTTCTGTCCCTTTAAATCAACTCTCGGAAACTGCAACTCAGACTCAGTCCATCACTTCGTTGGTGCTACTGTTTAACATCAATCAGACTTTTCACAAAGCAGGAGTGAGTAAATTTAAAACAAGTCTATGTGTGTGAGATAAGTATGAGAACTCTCCTTTCAGCTTTCTTCTGCATGATGGCAGCTCTTTGTGCAAAATAATGTACATGTACATTGTCCTTTTTGCCACAGTAGTGCAGTTTTGGAGTTGGTATATATAATTAGCAGGGAGTGTGTGTCTGGGGGGTGCAGAAGATCTTGCTCTGACCTCTGAAAAACATGTTTTTGGTTTTCAGTGTTTCATGTGTTTGATCTTTTTAGATAAATGTTTTCTGGATGCTCTTTTGAACATTCACTATTAGCTGAGACACACACACACACACACACACATATATATAGATATATATATATATATATATATATATATATATATATATATATATATATATATATATATATATATATAGATATATATATATATATATATGTGTGTGTGTGTGTATATATGGGAGAATTGATTATAGAAGAATCCCTCTTTAATTGATATCTGTCTGGCTGACTACACAGATGGTTAATAGGTCTACAAGATCAACAATCCCTGGATAGGGAATATTCCCTTTCCCGGGGATTATGATCTTGGAGTTAGTATATATGCAATTAGCAGGGGGGTGGGGGCTGTTGGGGTCTCCCCCTGCAAAAAATTATGTTTTACTCTGTTTTAGACTTTGTTTTACATGCACTGAGGTTTTTGTTTGGCGCATGTGTATCAGCATGTTGATGTTTGCCAAGTCACCCTTTTGTGGTCATTTGTTCTTCCTCAGTTGACTCATGTATATACATATATTCATGCAAATATATACATACATATACATATATTCACATATGGGTTTAATAGCTAAGAGAAAATACTCAGAAGAGCGAATGCTCTTGGCTGTATTTTCCTGTCTGCTGGACTGATCTGTGTGTGAGATCACAGCACAGCAGGCTTAGGGAATTTGCCCTTTCCCTGTTGTACTGAGACCTTGGAGTTGGTATACATAATTAGCGGTCCCTCCCGGAAAAGCTTTTTTCATTTGATGTAAAAGCCATCAATGTTTTGTTCAAAGCTCTTTTGAGCGTTCTCTGTTACATTGTACATATATAACATACACACATGCACACTTTTTCTTCTACTGCTTTGTGATCTCAGTTGCACATGTATTAAAGGCTCTTTAAAGCAGGCCTCCTGGATATTAGTGCACCAGCTGTATGGGAAGCAAGAACAGCAGATTATGTGTAAGTCACTCCTGAATTTATACTAATTTATGCCACTGACATTACTGACATTATACAGCTGTGGGGATGAGTATGTTTCACATTACCCCAAGGTTATGCACTACTAGAATTAATACATTTAGAGGTGGCTAGGTTGTGGGGGCAGGGGGGGGGGTTCATTATAGTGTTACAGCTGAAAACATGTATGGACAACTTCATAGTTTTGATGAATACAGGCAAGATGTTTGGTGATGTGATATTTGGATGGAGGTCCCTTTAAAACAGATGCAGCATCCTGACCTGAGCACTAGTTAAAATAAACTTTGTGACCTCAAAGAATATTTCCCTCCCCGTTTCTTTCAAGATAAGATATCAGTACTTTAAAAATATGTGTTCAAGAAGGGCTGAACTTCTCTATCAGGTCAATGCTTGGTACATCTCTGTATACTCTATAATAGGAATGCCTGGCCTTCACAAAGCTGGATGCAGCTTGCCTTCCATTACCGAGCTTCATTCTATGATTTGGTACTGAATCTTGTATGCCATGATCTGTGCTCGGACACCTACTTCTCCCTGCCTTCTTAAAGAAACACAACTTTTTTTTAGTCACTCAGGCTGTGTATTTCAGCTAAATATAAACCTACTAGTTTGATACTAAGATATTTTTCTGCATTTCTGTATACTGTGAGATGGCAGGTTTTGGGAATCATATCGAAGAACACAGCAGTCAGCAATTGTATTATTTTTATAATTTTATTGCCAGCCTTTTCATTTGTATTAGTTTACTCAATCTACACCATATTTGTTTTGTTCATAGCATATGCATCTCCCTGTTATATGGATTTTATTTTCAGTGGTGGCACATCTACTAGTTTACTTTCAAATCTTCACCATAAATGGCCTTAGAGTAGTACAAATGGCTGGAGAGACATAAAGCCTAAACTGCTATGTCAGTAACTGTTCTATGGTTGTGTCAACAGAATTTTCAAGTCAGAGTACTTTTTTTATTTATGAAATATAAAATTAATGATTTTTTTATTTTAAGCATATACAGGTTTTCATTTAAATAATTTTTTGAAAAGACAAATAAATTTTAAAACATATGCTGGGCATCATACATTTTTGAGTTAAAAAACTATATATTCCTTTATAGCAAACACACAGAACAAAGGTATTAGATAGTTTAGTATCAGCCTATGTCTTTTTGTTTGTTGAATGATTCACCACTTCTAACTACAGTAAGTATACCCCCTCTAAATTCTGATATATTTGCTTAAACTTTAAACAGCAGCTTTAACACTAGTAATCGCAGCTGCCATATTCTTACTTTAATAATTCTTATTTTGACATGCCATTCACAGAGACTGATATCATGGGAGTCATGGATGGCTGGTCATTATATCAGTTATGTTAAATATTTAGGTTTGCAAGGTTTGGCATACATATACTTCCTATTATATAATAATTTTGTAGGCATCTTATAATTCAGAAATTCTCTAGGGGAATCTTCATATTCCTGACATCTGTATGATGAAAGATAGTTTACATTTTTTCTATTATAATGTGGATAACTAATATTATCTAACAATGATACTACAATAAATAAATAAACACAAAGGCTGATATTACCCAAACAGGAACCCACACACTTTCTGTAAGGGATAGGTAAATGCAGATGATGTAAACAGATTTGCTGTTTTGAAGTGGATAAGATCACGCCATATTTTCAAATTCAGTTCTCATACTGCATACAGTTATAATTTTCAGTTAGACAGTATTTTATATTGTATGACATGCCTCAGAGTAAAAGTACCGTATGCTGTATGTAGTCTCTACTGAAGTAGTCCACAATATGCATATATGGTCAGTTATGTTTCTGGTTATACAATTATTTTATATATGGCAAGGGACATTTCCACAAGTTGCACAATTACACTAAGTGTTGTCTTCAGAATATTTGTTGTTTCACCTTTCATGACATGTACAATCCAAAAAGTCCCATGACACAAAGTAAGAACATAACTATTGTTAAGAACACATATTTATTTTTTTATTTCTTTATATATCTTTTAACTGTGGTAGAAATAGTGATTCCATTGACTTTTTTAGGTTTCAGCTGAGAGAAAGTAATCATACATAACAGTTTCACAATAAGCACATAGCACATTAACACTAAGTAAATTGAAGCTATACATTTCAATTTAACAAGCAAGTTAGTATACAACCTATGTATGGCAGAATGGTTTAAATATTAAGCCATCACATGAAAAAAACACTTTGGGATTTACAATATACACAGAATTCACAAACTATGGAAAGATGGGAATTAGTGGAGACTAGTTTGAAGTGTGGGATGGCTCCAGAAAGGAGAGGGTATAGAAAGAAGTTATTTAGACAATATGGAAAGAGAATCAGGAGGAGGAAGTCCTAGCTGAGAATTATGTTGGTTGCTCCTTTGGGTAATATAATAGTTTAATATTTTATCATAAATGTGGGAAGGAAGTATGGTTATGGACTTATGTCTAAATTACATTATTATACAAGCAGTATTGTGCATTTAATAGCTTTGCATAGGTATTGATAAAGTGGTTTCTAAGTAGGATAATATAGAACCATGCTTTTTTTTTTTTTCTGAAAGTCAGTATAATGGGTAGTATCTATGTACTAAACGTAACACAATAAATTAATTTTGATAAAGAATGTCGAGCGTTTCCAAGACACAATGAAGAAGCTATGGTGACTATAAAACTACACTAAGGGAATGATAGGGAACTATGTTGCTAGTTTTTTCAAAGTCTAAACTAAGGACTAGCAAGAGATGCTTAGACATATTGATTTGATTAGAAATAAAATAGAACTTTGATATTGTCTTGTGTTTATTTAATTTGGATAAAATCTTTCTAGGGTGAGTTGACCTGAGGGATATTTACAGCATGAAACATTTGTAGTAAGTGTGCCATGGCATGAAACTCAAGGTCAAGAAGGTCAAGATCCCCTCCCAACAAAAAGAGAGTTTAGCCAGTGTAGATGTTTCTTTTCTCCCTGCCCATATAAAGGTCAAAAGGGTTTTTCTCACCTTGCCGTAGAAATTATTACAGGGATTAAGGGGCACTCATTGGAAGGCATATAATATCAGTCACAATATATATGGTCTTCCATCTGGTACAATACTTTTTTAGTCCAAGCAAGATCTATGATCATATGGGCCCAAGCATGCCAACTACTGTGTTCTTAGAAAAGAGCTGAATATGTTAAGGATTTTTAAAATAGCCTACTCTTCAATTCATTAACATTAGTGGAACATGTTAAGTATACTATAGCTTGGCTGGGGAACCACGGACTACTTAGTTTAGTGATTTAGGCTCCATATTTGGACGATGAGATATGGGGTAGGCAGGTCAGTGGGTGAGAATATTGACCTTCTGTTTAGGGAACACCAATACTTGTACTATTGGGTAGGACTATACTAGGAATCAGTCAGTCACTTACACATCAGTGGCAGGTAAAAGGTAACTGCTGACAGGATGGGTAAGCAAGATAGGAAGCCCTGTTCACTGGACCCCCTTCCCAATCTGGGGTGCCTTTTGAATGTTTAAGGACCTTAACTGCAATTCATGGGACTGTAGAACTGCAAGTGGAGATGGGGGAACATATATCAATTCCAAGATAAGTGGTATTTCAGACAATTCCCTCTACGACAAGGTACAGTGATCTCAGAGTTAGTACATGTAGATTTTATATTATATATATATATATATATATATATATATATATATATATATATATATATATATATATATATATAGGTCTACTTCAAATAAATGAAATACCACTTACCTGAAAATGAATTTATCGAGATGACAACACTGAAACGTCACATTACTGAATGACCACATTACTCACTGACATTACAGGGTAAGTATGCGCTTGGCCAACAAACAAAACACCCACCACAGCATATCAACCCCCAACTAAATATACCAACTCTGGGATCGCACTACAGTAGGGAAAAGGGCAAATTTACCCATGTTGGCAATGCACATACTTACCCTGTAAACAGTTTTGATAACGTGGTCATTCAGTAACGTAACATTTCGGTGTTGTCATTTCAGTAAACTCTTCTTCTGGTAAGTGGTCTTTTGTTTGAAGTAGACCCATACATACATGGATTCCAGTCACAAGCTCAAAGTTTTAAAACTTCAAAATGTAAATGGTCGATACCATAAGATCGAAGATTTGAAACTTTGAACGTTTTGAATGGAGATTGCCATACAGTGCAGAACGGAAAATTTGCCATTTTCCTCACTGTAGTGTGATCTCAGAGATGGTATATTTATATAGCAAGGGGTGCTGGGGTGCAGGGGAGGCTTGCCCCCCTGCAAAAATGTAAAAAAAAAAAAATTTTTTTGTTTTTTATTTTTTTTCATAGATTCATAGGTGTGTACTAGGCTAATAGCCCTGGAGCCTTTACAAGCCTAGCCCATAGGATTACTGTGGCATCATGCCACCTGACCTTAGTTCCCAGTGCCTCTGTAAAGCAGAGCCACTGGAGTGATCCCCAGGAGTGAATTTTCTATTTCCCATCCACTCATCAAGATTTCTCTTGAACAGGGCCAGTGAGGTGCTCTGTTTGACATGTATGGAAGTTTATTCCATAGCATGGGCAGTCTCTAGGTTATGAACCTCTCCTTCCAGCATGTTCTGTTGATTGTGGTAATGAGGTTGAGGTCTCTGGAGCATGTGGTTCAGAGGGATTGGGATTTCTTTAGATGTAGCATTTCTAACAGAGCTGATTCAGACATGGTTTTGTAAGTCAAGCAGAGATTGCCTCTAAGTAGACAATATGAGACTGAGAATAGTTGGAGTGTTTTGAGTCTGTCCACATAGGACAAGTGTCTAAGGCCTATGATCCTCTTTATGAGGTACTTTTGCGGCCTCTCCAGTTGTTGCAGATGTCTAGTTAAGTACATGCCAAATGCGGCATTGTACTCAATGATTGGCCTAATGAGGGAAGAGTTGAGGGAGACAATACACCTCTTTTGTCCTGAATGCAAAACCCTTAGTCATGAGATGTGCCACACAGAAGGACTTCCTGACCATAGTGGCAATGTGGTGGTCAAAAGAGAGGTTGCTGTCAACCTGTGTTCCCAGATCTCTTATAACGCCTTTTCTGTTTGATGGACTACCATTGATGTTGTAATTCATGGGAACCGTATTTTTCCCAAAGGGGATGACGACCCATTTTTTGGCATTGAGTTTAAGGCCATGGTTCTGACACCAGTCGTTGGTCTCAGTGAGGCCTTTCTGCAGGATGTCAACATCACTTGGGGAGTTAATAATAGCTTCCAACAGCAGCCAGAGTCCCTTTGTGTTGGCCTGGACTTCAGAGAAGTAGATACCAAACAGGAGAGGACCCAGGATCAAACCCTGTGGGACTCCACTTGTGACTGGTCAGCAGTCTGACTTGGAGTCAGCTACTTTCACACTGTGGGTTCTATCTGTGAGCCAATTTGCAAACCACCTAGTAATACAGGGGTTGATACCTAGCTTAGTGAGTTTTTCTATGATTCCTGTGTGGGGAATGGTATCAAAGGCCTTGGCCAGATCAAGTTAGGCTGTATGAAGCACTTTGACTTCATCCACATCTTTGGTGACTGACTCAAAGAAGTCAAACAAGTTGAGCAGGCATGATCTACCCTTCATAAAACCAAACTGTGTGGGATCCAGAGTTTGGAGATTCCCTATATCCTTGTTTATTAGGTCCATGATGATGTGTTCCATAGCTTTGCATATCAGACACATCTGGCTAATGGGGCAACAGTTCCCAAGGTCTGTAGTCACTTGTCCTTTGTGGAGAGGGATGACTGTAGCAGTGCACCATTTGGTAGGGACAAAGACTGAGGTGAGGCTGTGATTGAACAGGGCACACAGGTGAGGTGCTAGTTCACTCTGTAGTTCATGTAGAACAGCCAGGGACATTGTCAGGTCCCATAGAATCTGTATTCTTGGCCTTGGATAGTGCTGTTTAACCTGAGCAGCAGTAATACTGGGTGCCTGGCAATCTACTGGTATTGTGATTGGTCCTTTGGGGGGGGGGGGTAAAGTTGGCACTGAATCTGTCAGCCAGTATATTGGCAATGCCTGTTGGCTCGGTATAGAAGGTACCATTATGCAGTAAGTCAGAGCAAATCTGGGTATTGCTGTGGAGATTCTTTACATAACTATAGAAGGCCTTGTGGTTGTCTTTACTATCTGCTGCAATTCAGTTTTCATAGCTAGCTTTAGAGGATTTGATGAGGGATCTCAACTTTTTCTTGAGGCTGATAAGGGAGTTTTTCCAGTCTTGGGACTTCACCTTATTCCACATCAGTTTCTTCCTTCTGTTGTAGAGTTTGTTTATGGCAGGGGACCACCAGATTGGCTTCCTTTTTTTGGAGTAGAGCGTCTTTGTTCTATTGGGTATGGTGAGAGCCATGGATTTCTATACGTGTTCGTACAGTGCATTGGTATATAATTTGGTGGTCATGCAACTATTCTCCATTTGCATGGGTGCTGTGAAGTTAGCCACCTCTGTTTTTAGGAGCCCAAAGTTAAAGTTTTTCATGGTGGTTACCTTTGCGGGGGGGGGGGGGGTGAGAGGGATGTGGATTTCTAAGGTAATTAGTTTGTGGTCGGATCTTACTAGGGAGGACTTGAGTATTAGTGGGGAGCAATGGTCACCCATGCTAGTAATGACCAGGTCAAGGATGTTGCTACCTTTAGTGGGGGTAAGATCGAGCTGGTCCAGAGCATTGAAATTAATGAATTCCAGGAAACGTTGGGCAAGTGTATTGGTACATGAGTAGTTTTCCCAGTTAATGGAGGGGTAGTTGAAGTCACTCAGTATGACATTGTAAGGTTAGACCCTAATATTCTCCAGGGCTCATAGGTTGGCTCTAGGGCCTATACAAGCCCAGCCAAAAAGGTACCCTGGCTTTTGCCACCCAAGAAAATTATTTTCCTGTGCCACTGTAGAGCAGAGCCACAGAAGTGATCCCCGGGGTGAATTTCCTATTTCCCATCCAATCATCAAGATTTTTCTTGAGTGCTAATGAGGAGCTTTGCTTGATAGAGAGGTAGTTTATTCCAGAGTATGGGAAGTCTCTGGGACAGGAATCTATCCCTCCAGCATATTCTGTTTATTGTGGTGACAAGGTTTAGGTCCCTAGAGCATGTAGCTCGGAGGGATTGGAATTTCTTTAAGTGGAGCATGTCCAACAGCTCTGGGTTTGACATAGCTTTGTATGTTAGGCAGAGATCACCTATGAGTAGGCGATATGCGATGGAGTAAAGCTGGAGTTTTTTTGAGACAGTCTGCGTAGGGCATATGTTTGAGGCCAGTAATCCTCTTTGTGAGGTATTTCTGCGGCCTTTCCAGTTGATATAGATGTCTTGTGAGGTACATACCAAAAGGGGCATTGTACTCTATAATGGGTCTAATGAGTGATGAGTAGAGGGGAACAATGACCTAATTTTTTCTGGATGAGAAACCTTTTGTGATGAGGTATGCCATGTAGGGAGCTTAGGAATGTGGAGTGAGTCCTGGGACATGGTTGGGGACCTATAGCAGGCTATAACCTGAATCGTTGTCTTACCCAATGTTAGCTGCATCTGAAGTATCTCTGATGTGTTATGTTGGGGTACCAGTCTGGTGGTGTGCACATCCGTTATGAATATGAAAACACCACCACCTTTGGAGCTTCGGTCCAAGTTCTGAGGCTGAAAGGTGTGGAATGCATTATAGCCTGGTAGTGCAGGGGTGCTTTCTGCTGCCTTGAACCAGGTCTCTATTACAGCACAAATGTCAATGTTCTCCATTTTAAGGAGTGATTTGAGCGAGTGCATTTTGAAATTTACACTTCTAGTGTTGAGCAGCATGACCCTCAGATTGCATTTGTTTGTAGCTGTTACAGTGGTAATTTGGTCTTTGGAACACCACCTAAAAAAGGCACTATAGGGATGGCAAGAGCCTTGGCCAGTACTTGGAAGCCCAGGGGGTGACAGATGCAGGCCATATCTGGCAAAGCATCGAGGTCTGTCAATAATGTCATCCCAGGCAGACAGATACTGGATCCCTTAGAATGACAGCAGAAACTTAGCCAGTTGTTGAAATCAATCATTTTCTGCTTGTACTGTGGTATCATGCTGGGTGATGGTAGGATGCTGCTCAGGGCTAGGGTCATAACCACCTGGGCTACATAATCCAGGAGCTTCAAAGTGTCTGTTTTCATGTAGTCCAGGGAGATACGTCTCAAGTCGTTCATACCCACATGTACAATGACAGAGTCATATTTGTACCTGTTGTTGAAGGACTTGGGTGCATGCGTTATGTGGCGGATCCTGGCACCTGACAGGCAGCTGACTGTTACTTTCTCCTTACTCAACCTGGTGAGTGGGACATCAGTGTGCCTCACTATCAAGTCACCTGTAACTAGTGTGTTGGGCATGCTGTTTTGCCTTCGGGGCTTTGGTTGAGTGGCACACTATTTAGGAGAGTTATGTGTCTCGTGATTAGTGTTGTGGTGGTCAAGTGCGTTTCTGCCTTGGAGATCTCTGCTGTTTGGGTATATTTTTATTGAGAGCCTCCGCGAAGGTGTGTGTGTCGTTTGTGTTTTTATGTGAAGGCAGTGCTGGTGTGTGTTCTGGAGGGCTGTGTTTTCCATGTGGTGTGGTGGAAGTGTTGACCTTCTCCTCTTGACCAGCTGCTCTGGTCTTGGCTGGAGAATGTGTGGCTTCCAGTTTGGATATAAGTGCATCTCTTGTAAGTCTGAGTGTTAGGAGGTAAGAGGAGAGGGTTGTCGGTGTACATGAGGCAGTTGCTACATTCCCTCAGGATGCCCAAGTTCACCAAGTTAATAGGAGAAAGCTCAGAGAACTGACCTTTAGACATGCCTGGAGGGGTAGGCATTAATAATAAGTCCTGGAAATGTTTCCTTGTAGAATGTTTAGTGCTGGTAGCAGTTTTGTGTGCTATAATTGCAACAAGAAGTCTGGTAAAGTGCTAGACTAATAAGCTAGTAAAAGTGCAGGAAAGGAGAGAACTAGCAGATCTAAGGGGGAAACTGAAGAGCAGACTTTGGCACCACTGAGAAGCTTACAAACAGTCCTGGATACAACAAATCTGTATTTGGACTAGACTAGTTACAGGAAAGGCAGGAAATAAGCAGAAATGTGAGCTTTTAAACCAAAAATTTGAAAGAGATGGAAAAACTCCTCATACGGCCAATAAACTACAATTTCTGGGCCAGAAACCACTCCTCTTGAGGTAGATAGGCTACCTAGAGCTTACCACTGCCACTGGTAAGCTAGAAGGCTTTATATTACAATTTCAAAGTTTCAGAACTTTGATCTTATGGTCTCTACCATTTGCAGCTTGAAGTTTTGAACATTTGAACTTGTGAAGTAGATCCATATACATATAAAGATAAGGAACAGCGGCCAAAGGTCCACACAGTACAGTAATAAACAATAGTAAAATAAAAAGAAGCAGTGCGGTCATCACGCTGTACAGCATAAATGTTAAACCTTATTTGTTTTTATTCATGCCATTAAAATGTGTAAAATCATTAAAAGGATTAGTGCTTTCGAGCTGCTTCCAACCCTTCTTCAGATCTGCTGTTGAACACATGCTGAGGATATTCAAAAATCCTAGTAACCAATCAATTTCTTCCTTCATGGTCACACCTTCCAAAGTGGATTGTATGAATTAATTCACAGAAAAATCAGAGTTATCTGCAGATCCTACGCCCCTTAAAGGCAGACTTGAGCGGTAGATTACCATTCATGTCAGGTGGCCTGGCTATTTATTTAATTTCCGCCTGTTCAGTTCTTTCACTGATATCACACCTATGAATGTTTTCTTGCATTGCTTGCATTACCATAAAATGAAAAGAATGTCCCAAATTTGACATAGCATGTTTAGCTAAAGGACTGTTTATATGTCTTAGCTGAATATCGCTCATTGTTTAGATATTCACTCTTTGAGCTGCCTGTCAGTTTTTCCTACATAAAAACTGTCACATGAGCTACAACTAGCAATATAAACAACATGCCTGGTTTTACAGTCAGCATAGGATTGACTACTGTAACTCTTTCCATATACCGGCTGTATAAATGTATTCTTATCAGAGATGTATCTGCATGAAGAAGACATTCTACATGTAAAGGTGCTTATCCTTTCTGATCTTATATTATCCACTAAGTATGTGGTATAACATAGATGTTGTTTGAGATTTCAATTCCTTTTGAAACTAAATGAAGGTGTGTCACCAATGATGTCTCTCAAATTGGGATCCACCATTAAGAGCTTCTGATTTTCCTTTATAATATTGCAGACATATTTAATATCACTGGCCAAGGCTAAAACAATTCTATTTTTATGATTGGAGCTTGTGACACTCGGGTCATGTGCATTACTCTCTTGTGTGGAAAATAATGGTTTGCCTTTGATATTTCTCATCTCCATAACCATGGTCATTTATTTATCTATTTACTGTTGTTTATAGCCTTTGTCTCTGAACCTGTATCCCATATTTGTCAGGGCTTCAAGATATTCATCATCCACTATATATAACCTTGATGTTCGCAATAGCTGATTCTTCACCAAATTTGGAAAGATATGTTGGGGGTGCATGCTGGTCCAAAATAAAGAATTATTCTTCCAGCATTCTTTCCCACGTTCATAGGTTCATAGGTTTATACTAGGCTATCTGCTCTAGGGCATTTATAAGCCTATCCAAAAATGTGTTTGGCTCTCTCCACCCTTATAATTTAACTTCTAGAGCCTCTGTCCAGTAGTGCCACTGGACTGATCCCAGGTGCAAACTTACGGTTTCCCATCCACTCATCAAGATTTCTCTTGAAGAGGGCCAACAAGAGGCTTTGTCTTACGTGAATTGGGATTTTATTCCAGAGTGTGGGAAGCCTTTGCAATATGAATCTATCCCTTCAGCATGTCCTATTTATTGCTGTGCTGAGGTTTAAGTCCGAGGAGCGTGTGGCATTAATGGATTTGTTTTTTTTTTAAGGTGGAGCATGTCCATTAATTCTGGGTTGGACATGGCCTTGTAAGTCAGGCAGAGGTCGCCTCTGAGCAGGCTGTAAGCAACTGAGTAGAGCTGTAGTTTCTTTAGCCTAGTTGCATAGGGCAACTGTTTGAGGCCCATCATCCTTTTGGTAAGGAACTTTTGGGGTGTCTCCAGCTGCTGCAGGTGCTGGGTAAGGTACATCCCATATAAAGCATCGTACTCAATTATGGGTCTGATGAGTGAGTATAGGGGCACAATGACCTCTCTAGATCTAGACAAGAACCCTTTAGTTATAAGATGGGCAATATAGAAGGATTTTCTGACTATTTTGGCAATGTGATTGTCAAAGGAGAGGTTACTATCAACCTGGGTCTCCAGATCCCTAATTACTTCTTCTGTACTTAGTGGGTAACCTCCTATGTGGTAATTAGTGGGCACCTTCATTTTCCCAAAGGGGATGACTATGCATTTTTTGGCGTTAAGCGTGAGGCCATGGCTCTGACACCAGGCATCTGTCTCTGTAAGACCCTTTTGGAGGATGCTTGTGTCGGCTGGGGAGTCTATTATGGCTCCTAGTTTGCAATCATCAGCGAACTTGGTAAGCCACAGTCCTTTTGTGCTGGCCTGTACTTCAGAGAAGTATATACCAAACAAGAGGGGCCCTAGGACTGAGCCCTGTGGGACTCCACTTGTAACAGGTTTAGAGTCGGACATGGCACTTCCAACCCTGACCACGTGCGTTCTATCCGTAAGCCAGTTTACAACTCATCTTGTGACATATGGGTTGATGTTTAAGCTGGTTAGTTTGTTTACGATTCCAGAGTGAGGTATTGTGTCGAAAGCCTTAGTGAGGTCCAGATAGGCAGTGTGGACTGCCTTACCCTCATCTATGGCTTTGGTGACTGTTTCAAAAAAGTTAACCAGATTTAGGAGGCAGGATCTGCCTTTAACAAAACCGAACTGGATAGGGTCCAGTGTCTGGAGGTTCCCGATGTCTTTGTTTATGAGATCTATAATGATACGCTCCATAGCCTTGCAAATTAGGCTAGTCAGACTTATGGGGTGATGGTTCCCAGAATCCGATGAGGGGCCACCCTTGTGGAGAGGGATCACTGTTGCTGTACGCCATTCCTTTGGTACATAACCTGTTTTAAGGCTGAGTTGGAATAGTGAATTTAAGTGGGGGTTTAGTTCTTCCTGGAGCTTGTGTAGGACACAGCCCGGTATTCTGTCCAGTCCCATAGACGCTGTGTTTTTAGCTTTGGAGAGGGCTGCTTTTACCTGTATGTCTGAGATATCTGGGGGACTACATTCATCCAGGATAGACACAGGCCGTTTTGGGGGGGGGGAGTGGGGGTAAAATTTGCACTGAACCTGTCAGCCAGAATGTTGGCAATGTCAGTCAATTCCGTGTATTTTGTGCCGTTTTGTATTAGCTCTGAGCAGATCTGGGTGTTTCCTCCCAGGTTCCTGACATAACTGAAGAATGCCTTGTGATTATCTTTGGAGTTTTTGGCAATTTTTCTTTCGAAGTTTGCCTTTGAGGCATTTATGGTGGAGCAAATATTCTTGCTAATACTGATCAGGGATGCCTTCCCTTTTAGAGTTTTGGCCCTGTCATGTAATAGTCTCCTCCTTTTGTTGTATAGCTTGTTTATGGCTGGGGTCCACCAGACTGGTCTCCTATTTTTGGTGGAGTGAGCCTTGGTTTTACTTGGGATGGCACGATCCATGCATTCCTGTAGGTGCATATAGAGTGCGTTCGTATAGGATTCTGCGGTTTGGGTAACATTTTCCAATTTCTCAGGGGCTTTGAAGCTTCCTACTTCTGTCTTGAGGAGAGTAAAGTTTGTTTTTGAGAGGTTTTTCACTGTGGTTTCCTTGGCTGGGGGTGGGGTTGGGATGTGGATGTCCATTGTGATCAGTTTGTGGTCCAATCTCACCAACGAGGGATTTACCTCTGGTGTGGAACATTGATCCCCTAAGTTTGTAATGACTAGGTCTAATGTATTTTCCCCTCTTGTAGGAACAGTGACTAGTTGTTCCATAGTGTTTGAGTTGATGAATTCTAGAAACCATTGGGCAAATGAGTTTGAACTCGTGTAGTTTACCCAGTCGATGTTTGGGTAGTTGAAGTCCCCCAATATTATGGTGTTTGGTAGGCTCTTCATATTCTCTAGTATTCTCAGGAAGGCCGCATGTGGGTCTTGAGACAGAGAGGGTGATCTATAGCAGGCTATGACTTGGAAGGCAGTTTTGCCCACTGTTAGTTGCACATGAATTGTTTCTGATGTTTCATGCAATGTCACTAATCTGGAGATGTGGGTGTCCTTGATGAAGATGGATACACCCCCTCCCTTGGTGCTATTGTCTGAGTTTTGTGGCTGAAAAGTATGATATGAGTTGAATCCTGGTAATGCTGGGGTGCTCTCAGGAGCCTTGAACCAGGTTTCTGTCACTGCACAGATATCGATTTGCTCCATACTGAGGAGTGCCTCGAGTGCATGCATCTTTAGGTTTAGACTTCTGGCGTTGAGTAGCATTACCCTTAGTTTTTTATTCTTTGCATTGTCTAAGGAGGTGGGTTTGTCTTTTGAGCCTTGCCTAAAAAAGGCACTATGGGAGTGGCAAGAGCCTTGGCCAGTATTTGAAAGCCCAGGGGTGACAGGTGCAAGCCCATCCCTGGTGAAGCAACGTGGCTTGTCTAGCATGTCGTCCCAGGCTGACAGACACTGGATCCCCTTTGAATGACACCAGTAGCTTAGCCAATTGTTGAAGTCATTTTGTCTCTATACTGTGGCATCATTCTAGGTGAGGGTAGGATGCTACTCAGGGTCAGGGTCATACCAGCCTGGGCTACATGATCAGAGAGCTCCTCTATGTCTTTTTTCATGTAGTCCAGGGAGGTATGTCTCAAGTTGTTTACACCAGCATGGACAATGACAGAGTCATATTTGTACTTGCTGTGTAGTGACCTGAGTGCTTGAGTTATGTGGCGGATCCTGGCACCCGACAGGCAACTTACAGTGACCTTCTCCTTGTTCAGTCTGGTGAGTGGGATGTCAGTGTGCCTGACGATAGAGTCACCTATTACTAGTGTATTAGATGTGTCGTTTGGCCTTAAGGGCTGGGACTGTGTGGCACACTGTCTATGTGGGGTATGTGTATAGTTAATGTTGGGTAGTGAGTGCTTGTGTGTCTGCTTAGGAGGTCTCTGCTGTTTTGGCAAGTTTTTATTTAGAGCCTCCAAGTATGTCTTTGTGGGTTTATGTGTCATGTTTTCAGGTGTGATTAGTCTATGTGTGACTGGTTTTGAGGTGCTCGTGTTTACCTTCTCCTCCTGACTGGTGGTACCAGTCTTGGGTTAAGAGAGCTTAGCCTCCAGTTTGGCTGTATAGTTGCATCTCTCGCATACATTAGAGGTTGATGGTAGGAGGAGGGGGTTGTCTGTGTACATGAGGCAATTGTAACATTGCCTCAGGATTCCCAGCTTCACCAGCTGGACTGGAGAGTATGACTGAAACTGTGCTTTGGACATGCCTGGAGAGTTCTAAATATTGGTTAATGAGAGAATCTGGAGCCTATTACTCCTGTTTTGTATGAGGGAGTAAGTGCTAGAAGTTTATTTGCGTTTACTGTGAAGTTAGGGCAAGTGCTGGACTGTAAGAGGAAAGTAGAGAGCTTTCCTGGAGAGTTTTAGTAGTTCCAAAGATTTACTTAAAAGCTAGAGTAAGTGTTGGACTGTAAGAGGAAAGTAAAGTGCTTTCCTTGAGAGTTTAAGTAGTTCTAAGGGAAAATTTGAAGAGCAGACTTTGTGGAGCCGGGAAAAGTTTAAAAATGTTAAAATGACGCTGTGCTACGTTGCACAATGTTGCGCTATGTGCAAAATCATGCAAAAGTGGGTTTTAAGGCAGGGAACTTAAAAGAGCTAGGAATTAGCCCAAAACGGCCAATAATCTACTAGTTTCTGGGCAGAGACCACTCCTCCAGGGACAGATAGGTTGCTCAAAGCTCCCCACTCTCACTGGTGAAGAGAGAAGCTTCCTCCTATCCAAGTAAGGATATGGGTAACACAGGAACTTATACCAAAGCCCAGAATTCAGCAAAACCTGAAATTTGGACTATTCTAGCTCAGAAAAGGCGGGAAACAAGGATATTTTTTTTGTTTTTTTTTTCTTTTTTTGCAGAAACAGTAGCAAAAATTAACAGGAAAACACTGTGAATGCTTTACACAGGCTAGCACTCTTGAGTGGGCAGCCTAAACAGTTAAATTAACACAAAAACAACTTTTAAAGTGCAGGTACAGTAAAAATGCAATAACAAGCTTTTAAAGGTAGTAGAGCAGTTAGAAACTCACTTTTTGGTTAGAATAAGCAGTCGCTAATGAAAAGGCAGAGAAAAAATACTTTATCTGGTAAAAGTCACTCTTTTTCGTCTCTCTGCTGCTTGTACCACTCTGCAGGACCACGAGGAGCTGTGCTGAGTCAGAAACAAGTGCAAAACCATGCAAAAGCGGATTTTAAGACAGGGAACTTGAAAGAGCTAGGAATTAGCCCAAAACGGGCAATAATCTACTAGTTTCTGGGCAGAGACCACTCCTCCAGGGACAGATAGGCTGCTCAAAGCTCCCCACTCTCACTGGTGAGCAGAGAAGCTTCCTCCTATCCAAGTAAGGATATGGGCAACACAGGAACTTATACCAAAGCCCAGAGTTCAGCAAAACCTGAAATCTGGACTATTCTACCTCAGAAAAGGTGGGAAACAAGGATTTTTTTGTTTTTTTTTTCTTTTTTTTTTTGCAGAAACAGTATCAGAAATTGACAGGAAAACACTGTAAATGCTTTACACAGGCTAGCGCACTTGAGTGGGCAGCCTAAACAGTTAAATTAACACAAAAACAACTTTTAAAGTGCAGGTACAGTAAAAATACAATAACAAGCTTGTAAAGGTAATCCCATACTAATGTTGCCATCTGCATCAATAGAAAGTCTGATGTCTAAAAAGTCAATTGTGGAACAAGAAAACTGCATTGTAAATTTGAGACAATCTGTAGTTATCTCCAAGTACTGGATGAAGATGTTCAGCCATTCAAGCACATTATCCCATAGCAAATAAATATCGTCCACATATCGCTTGTAAAACTTTAATGCTGGCAAAAGTGATTATTGTTAACTTTCGATTTCAGAATTAAAAACAATAATATGTCTACCTTTCTGGAGATAAATGAGATGTGAAATAATTGTACTCAATTAACCCAGGATGAATATTTTCCATGATAGTACAAGCACAAGATATTTCACTTATTTCTTTAACATATCAGAATTTTTATATTTTCAGATGGAGGAGCTGAACTATCTGAGGGGGATTCATAGCTAAGTTAGGATCACCATCTGAAATAGAAATACTTGTAAATGTTAATGCAGGCAGTTTGAGTAAAAACACTTTTAGCAAAGAGTACACAATCAACATTTGGTGTATATGACTTAACATGAATGCTCAATAAAATTATTTATTTTAGAACACCTCTATCCTCCACCTCTGACAGCAGTTAGCTCTGCTAAATACTATTTGTTTCTTTTTTGCTCAAAGACATTGCTGCTCCTCTTTCTTGAGAACTTTGTGAATCTTCTGATAACTTTACCTAACTCGTTGCAAAAAAATTTGCTTTCTCTGAGTTTTAAGTAAAAGAATTTGTGAAGCTATAATCTATTTTTTTCTAAGACTGTTTGCATTTTATATATATATATATATATATATATATATATATTTTTTTTTTTTTTCTCTATTTATGACACCTATCAGTGTAGTACAAATAACCAGACATATTATGTCATATTAATGTATGAATTCAACGAGTGCATTAATCTAATGAAAGACGCCAACTGAAATATCAAAGCAGTGGACATGTTTTCTAACAATTTGATTCTAAATTTAGGTTGCCTCTGTCTTTGCATCTTCCTAGTAAAATGATTTTACTTACCCCACCTTAACTCTGTGGCATTTAATTCAGTCTTTTCTCTGAGTTTCTTATTATTGTTTATACATGGCAGAATTACTATCAGCTTTTATTTCCACGTACTCTAAGATTTCTGTTAGAGGTTTTCCACAGGTGAACATAAAGTGTGCACTCCTGGTATTTATGCTTGTACTGTAAAAGACTTAAGACTGGTGCTGTTTGCTAGTGTTCTGTCTGAATTTACAAAACTGTGTTGCATCTAGTTGTCACTGCACTCTAAATTAGGTTTATCCTTCTCAGCTGCTTCCTTTGCCTAAGCCTACAGGCTTCCATTGTTGGTTCTGCCCTCTCTTCTCATGTCTCGGTCTTCTAAAATGACTTTCTTCTTTCTGCTGTCTGCTTTGCCTTGTTTTCTGTTCTGTCACAACACCATGGTAGTTGGGATAACATGTCAATACTATGGTCTACCTATCTTCTGTCTCATGACATGCCTTTTGCTGTACTTTTTATTTCTTATTGCCATGTATTGCATCTATTTTTTCTAACTGGATGCATTTCTCTAAATATGGATACAGACAGTATATTTAGTAAAAATGTTATTTGTATTATTACTTATTTTAAGGTTTTATTTACTGTAGTATTTGTTCAGTTTTCTTCTGCAGTGCTCTGGTACTGTATAAATCACTGTTTACATAATAGGCTATATACTTTACTTAGTTCCTACTAATATTTTGCATGCATGAACTATAAAATTTTTAAATCTGTCATGAATTACTTTTCATGATAGAAGTTTTGCCTTTGTTGCTATAAGTTTTTACTAAAGAGAGCTATGGGGCCAGTTTACTTGCGTATAAATTAACAGTGCTGAGTGACAAAGCATTAATCTTTTAGCAACCACATTATCTGGTTAGATGTATTTGAATCCATTCAATAAATAATTGCATGACTGCACGTGCTCATGCAAGGAAATTATTCAACAATAATACAGAGAAGCATATGTTCAGTAAAGTTTGATGACAGATACTGATCCTTTGGCTTAATCATAAGGCCCAGTGTTTTTCCATCTACAACTGTGCCAAATAGCTGATTTGACGAAAAGCAAACAGTTTGACTAATGCTAGTAGTTGCTCACTAGACACAACAAAACTTGAGCTGTATATCCAAGTACTGTGGCACAAAAAATACCCCGGGAGTGATCTTGTAGAAATGAGTCAGTTGACAGCAGGTACATGTTCATCTTGTTATTAATACAAGAGAGTCTCCTCTGCATGAGAACATCATTAGAAGCAGGGACTGGAGAACTGACTTGAAACAGGCCATTTATTACCATTCTAGTTCAACATCCATTCATCTTTGACACGGTGCTCCATTCCAAGTGCCATTATGTTATTAATGTCTACTTTTGCAGTGCTCTTTTAAGCTCTGAAAACCACTGAAGGATAACACAATGTCAACAAAACAAATAAATGGAAATGTTAACACAAGGTAAAAGTAATAAACCACTGCAAGCCACACTTTAGAAGATTTTAATTAATGAATGGATGAATTGATTGATTGATTGATTGATTGATTGATTGATTGATTGATTGATTGATTATTAGCTGACTGAGAATAGCCATCTGGTAAGTTCCTATTTTCACTGAAGTCCCAACAGAAAAGCTCCGGAAGCATTGTATTCAGTCAATGCGCTGGAAGAGCATTACAGAGCAGCGAGCAGGCAGTATGAGTCAGAACAGTGTGAAATGAAGTAATAATATACACCAGCCCTACACAGTAAATAAATAATAAATATACATCATCCCTACACAGTAAATAAGTAATAATATACACCATCCCTACACAGTAAATAAGTAATAATATACACCAGCCCTACACAGTAAATATTAATAGGATATATTACTGTTGTAAAGATTATTTGAGAATGTAGAGATGAGATCTATGCACACATGTGAGATGACAGTAACTAAGGAAAACTGTCTTAGGTTTATAGGTTCATACTAGACTAACTGCCCTTGTGGACCATTTTAAGCCTAGCCAATTACCCCAGGTGAGAATCAAATCCTGCACCTTGTGTTTGCAAGGTAAACACCTTAACCATTATGCCAGCCTCCTACCCTTAACACGTAAGTATGGAATATAGCTGAAATAATGTCAGGAAACTACATAAAAAGGAATATGGTACTCCACTCATTTTTTTTCAGAATGTTGATAAACATAATATGCACATCTAGTATAGATACAGCAGAAATGTACAGTTTTCCATCAAGTAGGCTTGAAGCATGACTACCGGAAACACCAAAACTCACTGCCAAAACACAATATACTAAAGATACACTATGTTGACTGCACCCTCAGTTCCTGAAAACACCCTACTATTCTGGACCCAGGAGCAAGTGCTAACATGGGTCTGGAAAGGGGGTGGGAGGGCAAAGTTGGGATTCAATATTGCTGGTCTTCAGAATTCTGACCTTTTGTGTCTATAGTTCTGACATATTCGGGTCGGGCTTGCAAGCCTTGACTACATGATAGGAAAATGAAATGTACAGGGATCTATAAATAACTTTTGAGATAGACTAGTGCAGCTAGACATGAATGGTAAAACCATCTTAATAAAACTGTTAAGGTCTACTTCTGTGTGTTTACTGCAATTGAGAGGTTGGCATAATGGTTAAGGGGCTTACCTAACAGACACAAGGTGCAGGGTTTGATTCTCACATGAGATAACTTGCTAGGTTTAAAATGGCCCACAAGGGCAGTTAGCCTAGCTGTAATCCATGGCTAGTCTTCTGAGATAGAAAAGGGCTCTATGGAAGGAATAATGCTTAATAATGCTTAATGCATAATAAACCTTATTATGGGCCACCCATGAGTAAAAAAGGGGGGGGGGGTTGTGCACTGATTCAAACCCTGTTTGAATAGGTTTGACATTCACCTATGATAACAAAGACATTGTGAACATTTTTCATAGGAACTGAAATATTCCTATGACTAACATTGACATGGCACAGCTGGTGCGTCAGAGGCCTCATTTTATCTGTTAAACAGATGTTGTATTACCCTAGGAGTTCCTGTAGTTTTAATAAGGAACTTTTATCCCTTGGTACAGATCCCTGTGGGAGATGTAATCTCAGCCCTTTTATTGATGGCTCTAATAGCTTTTTACATCCCCGCTCAGGACAACTGTTCAAATTTAAAGTTACAGCTAACTGTAACACCTGTAACATTGTTTATCTGGCTTGCTGCACTACATGTGCTGTGTTTTATATAGGGAAGACGAATAGACATCTTTGTGACAGAATCAGAGACCCCCTACACTGCATTAGTAGGTCTAATGAGACCAATGCATTAGCTAAACATATTATACAAGCAGGTGCTGTCCACAAGTTTATGTAAATGGCTATTGACTCTATTGTTCCCACAGAGTGGCTAGGTGATGTTACTAGTAAAACAGAGCAAGCAGAGCTGACATGGTTCTTAATTTCAGGTCAGTTTGTGAACCTGGCCTGAATGAACATGTTTCTGTTAAACCTATTTTAAAGTCTCGTAGATTGCAGAAAGTATAACTGTTTTTATAGTTTACTTTTTATTTTATATATTTTGATGTTTCTTGTGTATAGTGCCCTCTAAGTGCTTTGGCTCTTCTTAGAATGCACACCATTCACTCACATTACAACATTTTTATTGGTTAGTTTGATCTAGGTCTGCTTATGTCATACTATTTAAACATCAGAGTGTGTTGTGTGTTTTACTAAAGATCTGAAGAAGCTATATGCGAAAGCGGTCATCTGTTTTTATTTATTTTTTATATTAAAAGTTCATTTTCCATACAGTTTCCAGCTATATGTGTTTGGATTTTGGATTGTGTGTTCCTTTGCTGTCTATTTGGAACTGTGAAGTTTTTGCTGCTGCTCTACTTGCCTGTGTTTGGAGTCAGCCTGTTTGATTTTTCTTAATAATTTAAAATGTAATAATAAGTGACAGATTAAGATGGTTTTGCATAATCTCATAGTTTGCAGAGACACCTTGAAAAGTATATCCATAAAATGCATAACTGATTAATGCATATAAAGCAAAAATGTTTTTAATATGTGTCTGTGTGATGCCCGTGCACTGGCCCAGTAATCGAGGAGCCTCAATCCTCACCACTAGCACCAGTGAGGGGCATCCACATTGGGAAGGATAACAAGTACACACACAGTAAAGTACAATTTCCATTAAGAGCATACAGAGATCAGTCAGTCCGGGGCTGGTTTCTCCCTTTCTCTCCAGATCCCCAACAAGAATCCCACACTGGCACAGTTATAGGGTCCAGATCTCAGCCTAGTGGTCAAGATAAAACCTCCAGCACCTCCTCTGTCCAACCAGTGCTTCGTGTCCCTGCCCAAGTAGCTGACACACCCACACTTTAAGATTTGATTTATATACAAACACACAGATACTCCTGGGGAAGGCTGGCACAGGTTCTCCAGCTGTGCCTCCTTTCTGCCAGGCTATAAGGTAGTACCAACTGCCACCAACCACTAATATCAGCTACTAATAAGGCCCTTACCAAAGGGTGTCCAATTTTACTGAGCAATATTATTATCCAAATAGTAAGTGTGACTGAGCAGCAAGTCTATTAGAGTGGCTTGGACAGTATCACCAAATACATGCAAGTGCTCTCTAAGAGATTAAATTATCTCTATACAAAACAGACACAGTTGAAAGGTTTAAAGATATTTAATAATAAATAATAAAAACACAAGACAAATCTTCTCAATTCAACACAGTGCTAGTCAAGAGTTTAGAGATCACAGGAAAATGCTTAAAATAATACTGTAGAATAGTCTGACATAAATATAGAAAACAACTTGTCTAATCTTACTATTTTCTATATATTTATAAGAGAAATGTTAAAATCTAAGATCCTACTTACATACAGAGCAAGCAAGTCCTGGTGATGTCAGTTCTGAAGACAAATGCAAAATGCTCTCTCTCTCTCTCTCTCTCTCTCTCTCTCTCAGATCTCTTAAATTGATAATGCATCACTGCTGACTCATTTTAAATTACATCATTCGTGACACTTCTCTGGCTCCCAGGTTACCAGAAACTCTAAATTTATATTTTTAATAAGCTTGCACCTGGTCAGGAAGCCACAGCAATAAAAGACATTATACATGTAAAATCTAGCAATTAACTCTTGTCCTAAGACAATAGAAATAATTCCTTCATCCAGACATCCTGTCTCTGAGCTTTGGGATCAAACAGTCATAAAATGCTTTACTTTATCAGCTTTCTTCCAGCAGGGTGCACTGTGGTTACATTTCTGAAGTTCAGAACATATAACACAATGTTTCTTACATTTGTAAAACAGCCTGTGGATTATATTAATATTTACAATGACATAGAATTATCTACAAAATTATATCTAGCTGGGCTGGGAGCCTTTCAGTTTTTCACTGTCTGACTTATTTTGAATTTGTTAACCAAGGTAGAACACTGATCCCACTGGAGACATTGCAGTCTCATTCCGGGGAAAACACAATAGTTATGTAATATTATATACGTAATGAATGGCAAAATGCAATATATACATATTTTATACACAAAGTGAATAGCACATGCAACACATAGTTCACAAAGTCAGTGTGCTAAGCAGTCACAGCCCTTAAGGCCAAACAACATGCCAGACACACTTGTAATAGGTGACTCCATAGTCAGGCACACTGACGTCCCACTCACCAGACTGAACAAGGAGAGGGTCACAGTAAGCTGCCTGTCGGGAGCTAGAATCTGCCACATAACACAAGCACTCAGGTCACTCCACAGCAAGTACAAATATGACTCAGTCATTGTACATGCCGGTGTGAACGACCTGAGACGTACCTCCCTGGACTACATGAAAAGAGGCATAGAGGAGCTCTCTGATTATGTATCCCAGGCCGGTATAACCCTGACCCTGAGCAGCATCTTACCCTCACCAAGAATGATGCCACAGTACAAAGACAAAATGATCAGTTTTAATAATTGGCTTAATTACTGGTGTCATTCTAAGGGGATCCAGTGTCTGTCTGCTTGGGATGACATGCTTGACAAGCCACACTGCTTCGCAAGGGATGGCTTGCACCTGTCACCCCTGGGCTTCCGGATATTGGCCAAGGCTCTTGCCACCTCCATAGTGCCTTTTTTAGGCAAGGCTCAAATGACAAACCTACCTCCCTAGAAAACACAAGTGGAAAAAAACTAAGGGTAATGCTGCTCAATGCCAGAAGTCTAAACCTCAAGATGCATACCCTCGAAGCCCTCCTCAGTATGGAGAACATCGATGTCTGTGCAGTGACTGAAACCTGGTTCAAGGCTCCTGAGAGCACCCCAGCACTATCAGGTTTTACCTCATATCATGCTTTCCGGCCCCAAAACTTGGACCGAACCACAAAAGGAGGAGGAGTATTGATTTTCATCAAAGATACCCACACCTCCAGGTTAGTGGCAACGCACGAAGCATCGGAGACTATCCAGGTGCAACTAACCATAGGCAAAACTGCCTTACAGTTTGTAGCATGCTACAGACCACTCTCTCAAACTCAGGAACCCCACACAGCCTTCCTGAAGACACTGGAGAGTATGAATGTCTCTCCAAATACCATCATTTTGGGAGACTTCAACTACCCAAACATAGACTGGGATCATTACTCAAGCCCCAGCACCCTAGCCCAAAGGTTCCTAGAATTCATAAACTCAAATGCAATGGAACAACTAGTCACCATTCTCACAAGAGGAGACAATATACTAGACCTGATCATCACAAACATGGGGACAAAATGCTCCACACCGGAAGTGCATCCCTCTTTGGTAAGATCAGACCATAAATTAATCTCACTGGAAATCCACATCCCACCCCACCCCCTGCACAAAAGACCACAGTGAAGAACTTCTCAAAAGCAAACTTCACACTTCTTAAGACTGAAGTGGTATCTTTCAAGGCCCCTGGGCCAGTGGAAACCACAACCCACACTGCTGAATCTTTTGCAAATGCCTTCTATGGGCATCTTCAAGAATGCATGGATCATGCAATCCCAAATAAAACCAAGACCCATTCCCCCAAAGGCAGGTGCCCGGTCTGGTGGACCCCAGCCATAAACAAACTTTACAACAGGAGGAGGAAGCTACTACATGACAGAGCAAAATCCCTAAAAGGGAAGGCATCTCTGATCAGTACTAGCAAAAAACTATGATCACTCATAAAATCATCCAAGGCCAACTTTGAGAGAAAAATCGCAAGAGACACAAAAGACAATCACAAGGCCTTCTTTAGCTATGTTAGAAACCTGGGTGGAAACTCCCAGATATGCTCAGAGTTAGTACAAAATGACACAAAATACACTGAACCCACTGACATTGCCAACATTCTGGCAGACAGGTTCAGTGCAAATTTCTCCTCTCCTCCCCCAAAAGGAGAAATAACTATCCCAGCAGAGTGTAGCCTCCCTAACATCTCAGATGCCCAGGTGAGAGCCGCCCTCTCTAAAGCTAAAAACACAGCATCAATGGGACCAGATGGTGTCCCGGGCTGTGTGCTACATGAACTCCAAGAGGAACTAAACCCACACATAAGGCTGCTGTTTAATCTTAGCCTTACTACAGGATACGTACCCAAAGAGTGGTGTATGGCAACAGTGGTCCCACTTCACAAAGGCGGTGCTTCTACGGACCCTGGAAATTACTGCCCCATAAGCTTGACTAGCCTGGTCTGCAAAGCTATGGAGAGGATCATTATGGAACTCATAAACAAAGACATTGGGGACCTACAGACATTGGATCCTACCCAATTTGGCTTTGTCAAGGGCAGATCCTGCCTTTTGAACTTGGTCAATTTTTTGAAACAGTCACTAAGGCCATTGATGAGGGCAAGGCAGTTCACACAGCCTACCTTGACCTTGCAAAAGCCTTTGACACAATACCCCACTCGGGCATCATAGACAAACTCACCAGCTTAAATGTAAACCCATATGTCACAAGATGGGTTGGAAACTGGCTCAAGGACAGAACCCACAGGGTCAGAGTTGCTGGAGCTATGTCAGACTCTAAGCCAGTCACAAGCGGTGTCCCACAGGGCTCAGTCCTGGGACCCCTCTTGTTCGGCATTTATTTTTCTGAGGTACAGGCAAACATAGGAGGATTGTGGCTGACAAAGTTCGCAGATGACTGCAAACTGGGCGCCATAATTGATACTCCAGCGGACACAAACATCCTTCAGAGAGGCCTCATAGAAACGGATAATTGGTGCCAGAGCCATGGCCTTAAGCTGAACACCAAAAAATGTATAGTCATACCCTTTGGGAAAAACAAGGTACCGACAAATTACCACATAGGCGGTAATCCATTAAGTACGGAAGAGGTAATCAGGGACCTAGGGACCCAGGTTGACAGTAACCTCTCATTTGACACTCACATTGCCAAAGTGGTTAGGAAGACCTTCTATATTGCCCACCTTATCATGAAGGGTTTCACATCTAGATCAAGAGAGGTCATTGTGCCCCTGTACTCTTCTCTTATCAGGCCAATGATTGAGTACAATGCCCCATTTGGGATGTATCTCACCCGACACCTGCAGCAGTTGGAAAGACCCCAAAAGTTCCTCACCAAGAGGATAAAGGGTCTTAAACATATGTCATATGCTGCCTGACTGAAAAAACTCCAGCTCTATTCAGTCGCATACCGCCTACTCAGAGGTGATCTGTGCCTGACGTACAAGACCATGTCCAATCCTGAATTAACGGACATGTTCCACCTCAGAAAATCCAAATCCATCAGAGCCAAGAGAACAAGTGACTTAAACCTCAACACTGAAATAAATAGAACGTGCTGGAGGGATAGATTCATAACCCAGAGTCTCCCTACACTCTGGAACAGAATCCCAGTCCATGTGAGGCAGAGCCCCTCACTGACTCTATTCAAGAGAAATCTCGACGAGTGGATGGGAGATCGTAGGTTTACCCCGGGGGTCATCTCTGTGTCACTACTAGACAGAGGCATAGTAAACTAAACCCTAAAAGGGCGTAGTATTCTCATCCTAAGGGGTGGTGTAAGCCACATACACTCTGGCTAGGCTTATAAATGCCCTAGGGCAGATAGCCTAGTATGAACCTATGAACCTATGAATATCATAGTTTGTTTGAGGGAATAAAGGCAATAGATAAATGTCCTTGCATATAGAGTAAGTGAAAAAACACAATATATACATGCATATAACATCATAAGTCTTGAAAGATTATTTAATAATTTCTCCTCAAAATTAGTTAATATTAAATGAAGAAAAAAGTCTGCACAAAAACATGCCTATCAGTAAGAACATTCCATGCAAAACAGATGTGAAGAGAATATCTTTTTCTCATAAGCTGCAAAGTTTCAAAAGGTATACAAAACAAAAACTGGAGTGATAAAGAGTTTCAAAGAATATTTTAAGTTTGTGTTTCTTGATATACACAAAGAAAGCTCAGATGTTTCATACATGCTAACTGTTTTGCTTCTGGACCAGTCTTAAAGTATACACAAATGGGTCAAAATGACCCTTCAGAATCAATCAGTTGATGTATACAATAACTTCTGGTTAAACTGATGTATATATAATTACCTGATGAATATTTATGATAAGACTGCTTAGGCATATACTTAATTTAATATACTGCTGATAAACACATATATTTTACATAAGCCTCTTTTTGAAGCTAAATTAAAATCTTTATTTGGAATATTGTTGTATAGCTACACTCTTGAGGACAGGTTTGATTGAGAGGAAATAGGTTGAATAGTGCAAGTTTTCAAAAATACAAATAGAGGATGAGAATCTCAGTAATTGTGTATAGCAATATGATTACATGCAGAAAGGGTATTGAAGGATATAATTAGAACTGTTTTTCACCAAAATAGCACCTAAATGTTATTTGAAATGTTAATATAAGTGGTTCATGGGGTTGAGTAAGGGTATTTGCTCTAGACAGAAAAATATTAGTTGTGCCCACACAGCTCTGTCCCGGGTCCCTCCTGTTTGGTGTGTATATCTATGTACATCTATATCTATCGATCTATAGATATATATTTCTGTGACAAAAGTTGGTATCAAATGACTATGGCTACCCAAGTTTGCTGGACTAAACAAATGGAAGATATATTAATTATGGACTTGCCCCTTAATACCAGGAAATTTGGCATAATTTCATTTTGGTAAATCTAGCATCACAACTTACCATACAGTTAACATCCACTTAAAGTTGACATCAGGAACTTGGGTATATATGCTGATAATAGATAACAGATAATAGACCCTCCTTTGACCAACCTGTCTCTGTGATGGTTAGAAAATCCTTGTATCTTGCAAAGCTTATCCTTCATGGTACCTCTTCAAGAAATTACAGACCCACTTTATTCACCCCTTATTACTGTAGGTCCATAATTGAATATAATGCAGCCTTTGGCATGTACTTCACCAAGCACCTAAACCAGCTTGAGAGGCCTCAAAGTTTCCTTACCAAAGTGATCTCATGCCTCAGTAGCCTTAACCACTCAAACAGACTAAAAGCTCTGTCCTTCTACTTAATGTCACACAGACTCCCAAGGGGTGATCTCTGCTTACTGCCAGACAGACTCCCAAGGGGTGATCCCTACTTAGTGCCACACAGACTCCTAAGGGGTGATCCTTGCTTAGTGTCATACAGACTCCAAAGGGATGATCCCTGCTTAGTGTCATACAGACTCCCAAAGGGTGATCCCTGCTTAGTGTCATACAGACTCCCAAGGGGTGATCCCTGCTTAGTGCCACACAGACTCCCAAGGGGTGATCCCTGCTTAGTGCCACACAGACTCCCAAGGGGTGATCCCTGCTTAGCCTTCCATATTACAAATGACTCAGAACTGTTTGGTCTCCTTCACCTAAACAGAACAAGTAGTAAAGCAAACAGCCACTCCAGAGACCTAAACCTACACTATCATATCAACACCAGATGGCCTGACAGACATCCGACCCAATGAATGAACAAAGAGGGGAATAACAGGCAACCATGTCTTATGTCCTGACTAATCCTTATGTCATAGGTTAATTCCTCATTTACCACAAGCTGTGCCCTAGTGTTATTATACGGAGCATCTATCCAGTTTTGAAACTATGTCTCTTAATAATCCAGATGAAAAGGGCCACTCCACTGAGAAAATGGCTTTCTTTATATTACAAAGATCACTCCTTCTTTAGTCTGTACCTTCTGTTGTACCTGCTAAATGAATTTTCTTAACTAACACCAACTTTCCTCTGCCATATGGCCTTTGACATCACCTCACCGACCTCACTCCACCAAACCTGGCATGAACGTTTATAATTTCTTGGTTAAGATGTCTGCCAGAATCAAAGTACTCAGTCTGTAATTCCCCGAATAACTTTTATCTTCTCATTTTTTTGAGAATGAGAATGACAACAGTCTTAGTAAAAGATTCTGGTAGTAGATCCCTGACCCCTTATGCACTATATATTGGCTTAAATATTCCAACATTGAAGAACCAAATGTTTTATAAAATTTTGCCAGAATTCCACTACTCCCAGGTGCCTAGTTCTTTTTTGTTTAAGTCTAGGCCTCTGAAATCTCACATACTCCTCTTTCATCAAGGTCATCATGTATAACCTGCAGTGTAATCTTTCCTTCCATGTTTCTTTTTTTTTTTAATGGACATACATATTTGTTTTCTCTTCCGTGTTTCTGAATACCTCATATTCATCTTTCTAATGGTATCATTCCTGTAACTTGAGACGTACAGTGTCATAAAAGTTTTCATATTATACTTGTAATATTTTCTCTATTTGTTGTCATCTCTCCTTCCTTTCTCCCTTATGTAATGATCCGTTCTTGTAAATCTTTGACCTTTTAAGCCAGCCACCTGCCTGACTTTCCCAATATACCATCAAAAGTTCTGTCTGTTTATAAGGCCTCTCTCTTTCTCTGTGTTGTTTCAGCTTCGTTGATACAGACTTTAAGTCCTTCACCCATATCTTCTTTACCCCCCCCATGTAACTCTCTCATTATTCTCATCCAATTCCTGTTGCAGTTGTCTCAGATTTGTCTCCAGCTTTCTTACATTTCTCGCCTCCTCTCTCCACCCAATACCATTTAAACCTATTAAATGCCTTTATATAGCACAATTCATTGCAACCACCAGGTCTGCCCCATTTGCTTATTCTACATATATTTTTTATTATAGTCTAGGACCAACCTTATTCTTTTGAACCCCTGTAGGCATCTTTGCTGTGTGTCCCACTGCCAATGTTTGCAACTCCACCTTTGCTTCTATTATTATATTTTGGAATGTCAATTTTTGGTTCATAGTTTGGTACAAGGCTATCGACCCTAGGCCCTATACAAGCCTAGCCATAACAATTCCCTGGCTATTTCTTCCCATACTATTTACTTCCCTCGACCCCTGTCTAGCAGGGCGACTGACGTGATCCCTGGGATGAATTTCCTTTCTCCCATCCAATCATCAAGGTTCCTTTCGAAGAGGGCCAAAGAGGCACTCTGCTCGACATGTATGGGCAGTCTCTTCCAGAGTCTGGGGAGTCTCTGGGTCAGGAACCTATCCCTCCAGCATGTTTTGTTTATTGTGATGACAAGGTTTAGATCCCTGGAGCATATGGCTCTGAGGGATTGGGATTTCTTTAAGTGTAGCATGTCCAACAGCTCTGGGTTTGACATGGCTTTGTATGTTAAGCAGAGATCGCCTCAGAGTAGACGATATGCGACAGAGTATAGCTGGAGTTTTTTAAGGAGGTTAAGGTGGTATTATATGAGCATGATCAGAAAGCCATCTATTTTATATTTGCACTTCGTGTACTTACAGGATCCCTGTTCCCTTATGAAATATCTGCCTAGACAGCTAGCTGGTGTATCCACTCCTCTATAAAATGTATATTCCTGCACTCCAGAGCATGATAATCTGCACATGTCTGACCATTCTTTGACTTCCCCCCACTGCCTTAGGACCTCACTTGCCCTAATGTTCCATTCCCACATGCCAAACATTCTATCCATTTTCCAAATGACTACTACATTAAAATCTTCCACAATAAGTTTTCATTCACATTGTGGCCTTAACTTTTGCTATGTAGTCTAGAAATTCTGAAAGAAGATGGAGAGCCTGAGTTTGGGCAATAAATTGCTCCATCTTTCATCTCTTGACCCTGTATATCCAAATCTACTATAACCATTTCCTTCCTTTATCCTCTAAGTATTTTACCTCTAAATTTAGACATTTCCTCAACATAATCACTTATCCTGCCCCCCCCCCCACTCTAACCAGGCTACATTGTGCAGTTTTCCCTTCTGTACCTCATACTTTTAAGGTTTCCTTCCTTTTCAACTTTGATTACTGCAATATTATGCCCACCTTAACTCTCTTAACTTCCTCCAAAGCTTCTCTTTCTTTTAAATAGATTGCACCCCTCATCATTCTATGGTTTTATATTTATACCCCCATCCGCTTACCTACCTACACTCCTTCCTAGGCTAGGTCTAACAAAACCTTTGTATCCCCCAGCTTCCAAAGCTACATTGGTGCTTGGAATGTTAATAGCTGGACATTCACATGGAGGGTTGCTATATTCCCCTAAATGCAATCACTTCATTCAAGTGTACCCCCAGTGAATTCCAATGGAAGTCATAAGCACATAAATACATGCCCATAATATAAACGTATTAGGCAACCTTAAAATAACATTGACTACCTAAGATGTTATTTTCACATAGAAACATATTGAGATAAGCTTATATGTATCATTAATACTGCATTATGTAACACATATGATGAACATTTAATTCACGTCTGAAAAGAACAGTGTCAATGTTATACATTCCCTTCAGTCATCACTCCATGCAGTATTCCCCCAAACCATTGCCATCAGTTTGTTTAAATGGATATTTTTATTTTTATTTTACATTTGTTGACTGGGCTAGTCTAACTGGATATATGTCCATTTTCAGTAGAGGCCTGGGGAGAAAAGCTCCAAGTTTTAATACATAGTAAAAAAATAAGTCTACATAAAAGTTAAGACAGTCAAATCAGTAAACAGAAAAAAAGTAAAAAAGATAAAATATATACATTTTTTTTTTTTTTTTTTTTTTTTTTTAGATGAGCAGAAGAACAATATTTTAAAAGTAGCTTAGAATAAAAGATGGATAAAGTGAGAAAGAGGTGGGGTAAAGATAGGAAAGGTATCAGAGATATAATAGGATGAGTAGAGGATTAGATTATTTTCATAGGGCTGAAAAAGTTACTTTTATGAAGGGGAGGCAAAACATACACATAAGAAGAGAGGAAAGAAAAGAAGCTTTTGAGTACTTGTTCAAAGGGTAAGTTCCCTGTCTTAAGGAGTAGCTGTGGAACTTTAGAAAACATTTATTGGGTTATTGGGTAGAGAAAGGGGAGAGGGAAAGGGTGATAGGAGATAGAAGAGCAAGCTAGTCAGGGTTAATACAGGGGCAGAGCCATTTTTTATTAAGGTACAATTTGAGATTCTTCTTGAAAATAGGAAGAGAAGTCAGGGATGTGATATCAGCGGGTAATTTGTTCCAGTGTTTCCCAATTGAGATGGAGAATAAGCCATCTCCTGCAGAGTTATTAGGTGTAGTAATGTTGATCAGAAGTTTGTTAGAGGAGCGTAGATGTTTCAGGTTATAATAAGGGGTAATGAGGCTGGTGAGTATTGGAGTTTTGGTGGGTTGGTACAGGGTTTTGTGAGCTATTAGGAGTTGTTGAAGTTTAATCTGATTAGGAAGTTCGAGCCAGCCAAGTTGTCTTAGATTAATGCAGTGGTGGGTTCTAAAAGGAGATCCGGTAGCAAATCTAGCAATGTTGTTGTAGGATATAACTAGTTTATTAAGTTTTTTTTTGACAGGTTTGTATAAATAGGACATGCATAGAGTAAAGTAGAGATTAGATGGGTCTTAGCTAGGGTAATTCTAGTAGCTGGGGTAAGAAATGGTTTAATTCTATATAGGGTTCCTATTTTTTTGTTCACACTTTTTAAATGTGATTCTCAAAATTGAGTTTATTATCTATTGTAATTCCTAGTAGTTTTGTGGTGGTTTCAGGGGAAATACTAGTATTGTTGTTCGAAGTGATCGAGAAATGTAGGGGGATTTGGTTACGTGTTGGGGAGAAGAGTAGAAGTTTTGTTTTCTTAGGGTTGAGTAGGAGGCAGCGTTGGGAAAACCAATGTTCAACTGTGTTAAAGGCTTTTTGTGTAAGAGACTGAAGTTCAGCATGAGAGGTAGCTGTGCAGATAATAGTGGAGTCATCTGCATATTGAATACAGTTAGAAAAAGGGATAGCTGATTGAAGGTCATTGATAATGATGGAAAAAAGAAGTGGACCTAAGATGGAGCCTTGTGGAACACCTAGGGAAATAGGAAGGTGGTCAGATATTGAGTTTTTCCAGACTACTGCTTGTTGACAGTTTTCGAGGTAAGATTGAAACCAAGTTAAGCTGTTAGGATCCAGTGATAGAGAATTGAGAATGTGGAGGAGCATTTTGTGATTTACCATGTCAAAGGCTTTAGATAGGTCAATGAATAGTGCAGAAGAAAGATTGTTTAAGTTGTGGTCAATGTTAATGGTGTTTGTGAAGGAGAGCAGAGCAGTGGTGGTGCTGTAGAAAGGTCTGAAGCCATGTTGACAGCTAGCAAGTAGGTTGTTTTGGAGAAGATGATTTAGGAGTTGTTTATGGATACATTTTTCTAAGATTTTGGTAATAGGGGATAATAAAGCAGTGGGACGATAGTTAGATAGATCAATAGAGTTTCCCCCTTTGTGTAGTGGGATGATGTGGGATATTTTCCAGATATCAGGGACAGTTCCTTCATTGATGGATCTATTTATCAAAATAGAGATCGGATAAGCTATAGCTTTGGCTCCTATTTGCAGAAACTCAGCAGGAGTTTGTCTTCAGAGGGTGAGGAGGGTTTTAGTTTTGAAGTAGTGAAGAAATATATGATGTAGGGATGGGATGGAAGTGAAATGAGGGTGGTGTATTAACAGAGAAGGAATGTAGATTTGAGGTGTCAGGAGACAGGTGACTAGCCAGGTTTTGTATAGTATTTGTGAAGTAGGAGTTAAATGTATTAGCTAATTGTATAGGGTTATCAGGGTTAGAGTCCTGTGGGTTGGGTGTGATTGATTGGCCTGGGGATAGTAGATTATTAATGGTGGTCCAAAATGTTTTAGGTTCCTTATTGGATATTTGTTGTAGACGAAGGTAGTAGTTCTGTTTATCAGATAGTATGGCTTTTTTTTGTTTTGTTCCTACATTCACGAAAGGTTTGATGGTCAGCTTGTTTTCATTTTGCCCAGTTTTTGTTTCTGGTTATGATTAGTTGCCTAGTGTTGTTGCTTATCCAGGGGCGGGTTTGGTTTTGATTCTAATCTTGTATGGGTGCATGCTGATCTAAAATAGATAAGAATGTGGAGTTGAAGTATTGTACAGCATCATGAAGAGGTAGTGACTTTAGAGGAGTCCAGTTACAGTGATGTAGTTGTGTGAGAAAGAGTTCTGAGTTAAATTTTATTTTTGAGCGTAATGTACGGAAAGAGGTAGGAAAAGTGATGCTAGATTTTTTTTTTATAATATAGGTTAACATGTGGTCACTTAGATCTGGTAGGGTGCCTGAAGAGTAGGTTTGTTGGGGAGTATTAGTAAGTATCCAGTCCAAAATGGAGTCTTTATTGTTGCTTTTGTTAATTCTGGTCAGGCCTGAGATAAGTTGAGAGAAGCCGTGGAGATTAATATGGGAAGTGGGGTATGACTGGTTGCAGTGATTCCAATCAATATTTAGGTCACCAAGTATTATTGTTTCTTAAGTTTAATACTTTAAGGCCACATGGTTTAAATTTAGAATTGGGGATATGATGGATTTAGAAGACATGAAATAAATAAGAATAAACAATAAAATTATTTCAAAAAAAAAAATATTTAAGAAAACATTTTCAAAAAATATTTAAAAATAATTTAAAACAATATAATAAAAAATGTATATATATTTTTTTGAATAATATATATAATGTTTCAGTATATAAAATGAATTTTTACTTTTTAAAGAATGAGTTTTTACTTAAAAATGAATTAGTAATGAAGTAATGGGCATTATATTTTGTTGTTTGTATTTCTCTATAAAATGTGGAGAATTTAATATTGTTATTGACAAGGTCACTTTAAAAGAAATTTTGTATTAATTGAATTATTGCTTAATTGTTTGGATAAGTACTATAAAAACTAACATTTTGTAGCAAGTAAATTGTGATCCTTGAAGGCGAGGTACCAGGTCTAAAATAAAGTGAAGAAAGGCACTGGCTGTTTGGTGTGTTGCTGCTATATTTTTGCTGTTGCTGTGTTTTTGTCTATTTTTCCAAGCCGTGCTTATCTTGAGGTAAAGTCAAAAGGAAAATTTCGTTTGGAGAATCCGAACAATCTTGCTTTTTCTTTCCATCATGTCACATAATGGAAATTCAGAGCGGAATTCTACTCTGGAGACTCTTTCATTTTTGGAGATGGTGTCGGAGCGTGAAAGGAAGTTCATTGATAATGATCCTTGGAACCTGAGAGGTAATGTGGAAGCTGATGGTCGTTTTAGCACTTTGAACAAGTTAATGGCTAAAGAATCCGCTCTTTATTATGATACTAGACTGTTAGAAAAGTATCTGAGTTTAAACGTTACACCCAGAGGGCTTTGAATAGATAAATTACCGGCTGCACCTTTTTCAGACGAAGAGTCTGACTTATTAGAAGAGTGGAAACAAACATCTCTTCAATGTACTTTGGGTTGGCTGCGAACGCTTGTAAAACGTAACAAAAGAACTCATGAGAAATTAAAACAAGAGATTTCCACTCTGCAAAATGAACTCTTGGTTGAAGTGAATTATAGAGTTCAAATGCTTGATATTAGTGAAAAAATAAATAAATTGGAAGCGGATGTAGTGCTTAAAAAACATGCCAAATTAGTCCGGGACTTGAAGGACTATGATACCGGTATCATTTTCAGCTGGCAACGTGAACCGGGACGTAACCAATCTAGAGGGAGAAGCTGGACGAGAGGTTCCAAACGAAGAAATATGTCAGCTTCCTTTTCATCGGCTGAACGCCATGCTGCAGCTAAGAACGTTTCTTTTGCCAGGACTGAGAATATTAGTCGGGTTCAAAACAGAGAAGTTTCTGAGGATGTAAATGAGGCTTCCAATTCAGCTAAAGCTATGAATTTTCAAAGTGATGGTCGGAATAAAGGACAGAATGGAAGAAATGGCCGCAAGGGTCGTTACAAATGAACGTTTGATAGCAGAAAATGTATGTATAAATAATTCCAATACATTACAATGCATACATTTGTCTGATTTGCATTTGGACACTGACATGCTTAGTGTGTTAAACAAAGGGAGCAAGTTCGTTCCCACTTTCTTTCCGACATATGCTGATATTTATTTAGAAGTCAAGGCTTTCATTCGGAAACTGTTACTTAGAGTGTATTTCAGTAAATGTGTAAAAAAGAAAACACCAAGTACAGAATATTTTGAACAAATTGAACAAAATGAACAAACAGAGTTGGATGAAAGTCTTATGAATGTTTCGATATATAATTATGAATATGATGAAAGTTTTTTAGAAGAGAATATTGAAATGTCAGTTAGTTGCCAAATTGAAAATGAATGTAATGCAAACTACAGGACTGGGTATGGCAAATTGGAAATGCCAAAATTTAAGAATGTTAAAAGCAATTTTACTCCAGCTATTGTTGTACCAGCTATAACATTATTTCAAAAGGTGATTTTGAAAGAAATTGAGGCATCATTTAAGGAATTTTGTGGGGAGAATAAACAATTTAACCTTAATAGGCAGGAATGGCAAGCCTTAAAAAATCTAAAAGACATTAAAGACCAATACATTTTCAAATGTGCTGACAAAGGGGGAAATTGGGTAATTCTAAGTAAATCAAACTATTGCAATATGGTTTACAAATTGCTCACGAATGCTGAAGAATACAAAAAACTTGAATATGATCCACTTAAAATTTATAATGAGGGTCTGTTATTTTTATTGGAAAAGGGTGAACGATTGGGTTTTTTCTCACATGATGATGTTAAGAAGATGTATATCAAAGATCCCATTCCCCCTATATTATATGCCCTACCAAAAATTCACAAAGATATGGTTGACCCTCCTGGGAGACCTATAGTTTCGGGAATAGGCTCATATATGGAGAATGTTAACATTTTTTTGGATTCTCAGTTAAAGATGTATCTAAATAAAGTCAGTGCTCATATTAGTAATACTCATGATTTAATTAATGTTATTTCCAAGTTAAGGTGGAATTCTGAGTATTATTGGGTAACTATTGACGTGAAGTCACTGTATACAAATATAAATAAAAGATGGGGATTAGAAGCTATCAATAATACGTTGGGTGAGGGACCCAGAACTAACTTTTTGGTCTTATTATTAGAATATTGTTTAATGCATAATTATTTTATGTTTAATAAAGAATATTTTTTACAGATCAAGGGAACAGCTATATGCTGTTATATACATGGATTATTTCGAAAGAAGTTTCATTTATCCCACTGAATTCTTTAAGAACAGGGTAGTTCTATACAAGCGTTTTATTGATGATTTAATTTTTGTTTGTAAAGGGGAAATGCATGAATTTTATGATTTTTTTGAAAGTTTGAATAATAATACACATGGTCTTTCTTTCTCTTATGAAATTGATAGGAATGAAATTAACTACTTGGATTTGACTTTGTTCATAAGAGAAAATGTTATTGAATTTAGACCTTACAGAAAAAGTACTTCAGTTAATATGTTTTTGCATGCTTCCAGCATGCATCCACCTCATTTGTTAAATGCACTACCCTTTGGAGAATTTAAAAGAATTCATTCTCACACTAGTATACAGAAAGATGTTGATGAAGAATTAAATGATGTCTTTTTGAGATTAAGGGACAGAGGATATGATGCAAAACATTTAAAAAACACAATGGTAAAGGTTAAAAATAATGGGAAGGACAAAGACATCAGGATATTTGAACATGGTACCTGCAGACCTTCATTAATAGAGAAGAATGTGGAGAAATTATTTTTTGTTACTAAGTATACCACATTCTCTAATAGATTAGTTGGTATAGTTAGAAGGTTTTGGCATTTGGTGAGTGAGGACGATAGTATAGGTGAATTGTTCCCCCATCATGTCATTTTTTCTTTTCAAAAAGGGAAAAATTTGAAAAACATTTTGAATAACAACTGTTGTAATGTTAGAATGACACAGTTGACTAATACAGGTACTTTCAAGTGTAACTCTTGCAGTCTTTGTGATAAGGTTGTCAATATTAATTCCATTAATGGTATTATTCATACCCCCAAACATTATTTTAGTTGCAAATCTATTGGGGTAGTATATGCCTTGACCTGTAGTTGTGCTAATATTTGGTACATTGGCCAGACCAAGAGGATGGTCAGAGTTAGAATTTTAGAGCATCTGAGAGACATTCGGAATTCTAACCTACTTAGTCCAGTAGCCAAACATTTCGTGGATATTCATAAAGGTAATAGTGATAGTTTAAGATTTGGAGTCTTGGGTAGACCATTTGTTTGTATTGGTGATAACATCACCAATAAACTATTAGAATTAGAGACAAAAATGATTCTTAAGTTTAATACTTTAAGGCCACATGGTTTAAATTTAGAATTGGGGATATGATGGATTTAGAAGACATGAAATAAATAAGAATAAACAATAAAATTATTTCAAAAAAATATTTAAGAAAACATTTTCAAAAAATATTTAAAAATAATTTAAAACAATATAATAAAAAATGTATATATATTTTTTTGAATAATATATATAATGTTTCAGTATATAAAATGAATTTTTACTTTTTAAAGAATGAGTTTTTACTTAAAAATGAATTAGTAATGAAGTAATGGGCATTATATTTTGTTGTTTGTATTTCTCTATAAAATGTGGAGAATTTAATATTGTTATTGACAAGGTCACTTTAAAAGAAATGTTGTATTAATTGAATTATTGCTTAATTGTTTGGATAAGTACTATAAAAACTAACATTTTGTAGCAAGTAAATTGTGATCCTTGAAGGCGAATTGCCGAGGTACCAGGTCTAAAATAAAGTGAAGAAAGGCACTGGCTGTTTGGTGTGTTGCTGAAATACTAGTATTGTTGTTCAAAGTGATCGAGAAATGTAGGGGGATTTGGTTACGTGTTGGGGAGAAGAGTAGAAGTTTTGTTTTCTTAGGGTTGAGTAGGAGGCAGCGTTGGGAAAACCAATGTTCAACTGTGTTAAAGGCTTTTTGTGTAAGAGACTGAAGTTCAGCATGAGAGGTAGCTGTGCAGATAATAGTGGAGTCATCTGCATATTGAATACAGTTAGAAAAAGGGATAGCTGATTGAAGGTCATTGATAATGATGGAAAAAGAAGTGGACCTAAGATGGAGCCTTGTGGAACACCTAGGGAAATAGGAAGGTGGTCAGATATTGAGTTTTTCCAGACTACTGCTTGTTGACAGTTTTCGAGGTAAGATTGAAACCAAGTTAAGCTGTTAGGATCCAGTGATAGAGAATTGAGAATGTGGAGGAGCATTTTGTGATTTACCATGTCAAAGGCTTTAGATAGGTCAATGAATAGTGCAGAAGAAAGATTGTTTAAGTCGTGGTCAATGTTAATGGTGTTTGTGAAGGAGAGCAGAGCAGTGGTGGTGCTGTAGAAAGGTCTGAAGCCATGTTGACAGCTAGCAAGTAGGTTGTTTTGGAGAAGATGATTTAGGAGTTGTTTATGGATACATTTTTCTAAGATTTTGGTAATAGGGGATAATAAAGCAGTGGGACGATAGTTAGATAGATCAATAGAGTTTCCCCCTTTGTGTAGTGGGATGATGTGGGATATTTTCCAGATATCAGGGACAGTTCCTTCATTGATGGATCTATTTATCAAAATAGAGATCGGATAAGCTACAGCTTTGGCTCCTATTTGCAGAAACTCAGCAGGGAGTTTGTCTTCAGAGGGTGAGGAGGGTTTTAGTTTTTGAAGTAGTGAAGAAATATATGATGTAGGGATGGGATGGAAGTGAAATGAGGGTGGTGTATTAACAGAGAAGGAATGTAGATTTGAGGTGTCAGGAGACAGGTGACTAGCCAGGTTTTGTATAGTATTTGTGAAGTAGGAGTTAAATGTATTAGCTAATTGTATAGGGTTATCAGGGTTAGAGTCCTGTGGGTTGGGTGTGATTGATTGGCCTGGGGATAGTAGATTATTAATGGTGGTCCAAAATGTTTTAGGTTCCTTATTGGATATTTGTTGTAGACAAAGGTAGTAGTTCTGTTTATCAGATAGTATGGCTTTTTTTTGTTTTGTTCCTACATTCACGAAAGGTTTGATGGTCAGCTTGTTTTTTGGAAGTACGCCATTTTGCCCAGTTTTTGTTTCTGGTTATGATTAGTTGCCTAGTGTTGTTGCTTATCCAGGGGGCGGGTTTGGTTTTGATTCTAATCTTGCGTATGGGTGCATGCTGATCTAAAATAGATAAGAATGTGGAGTTGAAGTATTGTACAGCATCATGAAGAGGTAGTGACTTTAGAGGAGTCCAGTTACAGTGATGTAGTTGTGTGAGAAAGAGTTCTGAGTTAAATTTTATTTTTGAGCGTAATGTACGGAAAGAGGTAGGAAAAGTGATGCTAGATTTTTTTTTTATAATATAGGTTAACATGTGGTCACTTAGATCTGGTAGGGTGCCTGAAGAGTAGGTTTGTTGGGGAGTATTAGTAAGTATCCAGTCCAAAATGGAGTCTTTATTGTTGCTTTTGTTAATTCTGGTCAGGCCTGAGATAAGTTGAGAGAAGCCGTGGAGATTAATATGGGAAGTGGGGTATGACTGGTTGCAGTGATTCCAATCAATATTTAGGTCACCAAGTATTATTGTTTCTTGTGGGACAGTGGAAGCAAGCCAGATGAGAATGTTCTCGAGGGTGTTAATATTATTTCCTGGGGAGAGATATGTACAAATGATATAGATGGCTTTACTTTTGTTTATTTGAAGTTTAGAGCATGTAAGTTCGGCATTATTGTTTCTGGGGAGGTTCAGGTTAATGGTGCTGATTTGTAGGTGAGTTTTGTAAAGAATACTAACACCTCCTCCCTTTTTTGTTGTGCGGTCTAGTCTAATTATATTATAGCCTGGTGGGGTAATTTCACAGTCTTTAATAGTGGGTTTTAGCCATGTTTCAGATAGGCATAGGATGTCAAATTGGTTGACATCAAGGAGTGCATGTAGTTGTGCAATTTTGTTGCAAATACTACATATATTCAGATGAGCTATGGTTAGAGAGTTGGTAGATCTGGTTGCAGGTATGACTTTAGGGTTGTCATTGTTTTCAGTAGTTAAGGTCTGGGTGTGATGTGGGCCAGGGTTTGGATGAATATATCCATCTAAAAGTGTGTTGTGCAGTGTTTGATGTTTGGGTTTAAGGTTTAAGACAAAGTAGTAGGCAAGTTTTTTTGTTTTAAGGTTATAAAATTTTATATGTGTTAGTCTGTGATATTTAGCTGGGGAGTAATTGGAATTGTAGATGGGATTTTGGAATGTCACAGGAGATGATGAGATAGGACATGAGGTTTGAAAATAGGGAAGTAAAGAGATGGAGTGTATGGGTTGTTCATAGCAGGTTAGGAAATAGGATGTAATAAGAGGAGTTAAGAGTAATAGGAAGAATAATGATTGGTTTTGAGATGGATACAATGTTATAATCATTGTTGGGATGTGAGGTAAAAGATAGAGTATGAATAATGGTTGGTCAGATAGAGTTTGAGAAGTATAGTAAGTTGTAGTGAGTTAAAGGTGGATGATAGTGTTGTAATTGAAAGGTGAGGTGAGATGAAGGGGAGGTTCATAGGTTCATACTAGGCTATCTGCCCTAGGGCATTTATAAGCCTAGCCAGAATGTGTTTGGCTTTCGCCACCCATTTTAAATTTATTTTGCTATGCCCTTTTGTATACTGTGCCTCTATCTAACAGTGACACAGAAGTGATACCCGGGGTAAACCTACAATCTCCCATCCACTCATCACGATTCCTCTTGAAGAGAGTCAATGAGGGACTCTGCCTAACCTGGACTGGGATTTTATTTGGGTGTTGTAATTGTGGTTGTGTAATTGGTGTCAATTGAGTAGGGGTGTGGTTTGTGGTGTTATAAAAGTAGGACCGCTGGGGGTGGGTGGGAATTGGGGGTAGGGTAGGGGGTGTGCCGTGGAGACAATAGAGCAGAATGTGGAGAAAGACAATCAGCAAAGTGAGAGAAACACAACAGGTAAATCTGGTGGTTAGAAAAAGGTGGACAGAATGCAGAGGTAGGAAGGAAGAGAGTCAGGATACAAGACTAGCAGTTGCTGATAGCAGAGTGCCTGGGGTAAAGGAGAAAAGGTGGTGGATAAGTGTAAGAAGAGACTGTGTTATTATATATATTAGACAAAAATCCTGATAAACATTCAGACTATGCATAAGCTACAGACTTCCTCCACAAGCATTTTCAAGGACCCTTACTAGTCCCCTTAGTAAGGTTTATAGACTCAGCAGTTACTATACTCAACATACATGTTATGCATTAACTTCATTCAACATCCCAGGCATATTCTGTAGTTGTTAAAACAGACTATGAAGTTTAGTATGCCACTATACTGACAAAAAAGTATTATTGGAACCATGCCAGAGAAAGTCTCTCCTTTGTTTCTTTAACTAAAATATCTCAGATATGTTCACAGTAGTATAAGCCCCTTACTATAGTCATTTTGCAAAAATACAGCATTGTTAGGGCTTCTATGTCCCAAAAAAGTTATTACGTACATAAACCTTTACCTAGTTTATCCAGCTAGCTCCACATCATAGCTAAACTCTTTGAGTTACATGGTATGTCAGGAAATTTGCCAATGACCATTCTTTCCTCTGATATTTTTCTGTGATTTCTTGATATCCAGGCTACTCCTTTCCCTACAGAAACCCCTTCCTCTTTTGAGTGTGAACTCAGATATTATTTCTACCTTCTTGGAGTGTGAAGCTCTCTATTTCTGTGAGAATGGTGAGGTGGGCTTTTGCACATTTTCACAAATTCCGTCTGCTTAATTTTGGTGTAAACTCAGTTTCCATTTGTAAACTCTGTTCCCTCACCTGTCTGGGAAGGTTTGGTGGATATAATATCCTACTGCAAATTCCTGGGCTGAAGTCCCTCCCATGCCTCTTCCTCTTGGCTCCTTCTGCCATATTTGGCTGGAAAGCTGTATCCTCAACATCTTTCGCCCCAGCTCTTTCTATTAGAAGACCATCACATTTTCTGTATGTTACATCACTGAAGTACTTACTTCCACCTCTCTGCAATTTCACCGAGGGGCAGACACTGTTGTGGCCTATATTTGCTGGATAAATTGCTGAGCCAACTCTGGAGTGGGAAACCTTTTACACTGATCTTCTAGTACTAATACAAGCTTGGGCAGGTAGGCGAGCCAGTAAACAAAGACCACTTGCTTCATTTCTTGCCTAACTTCATTGAATCTCATTCATCATTGATAGAGATTTGGAATAATCCTGAAAAACTCTCAAAAGGGATCCTTGTATTTGAACACTATGAAAGCAGGTAAGCATTATTCAGAAGCCACCCTGGCTGCATCTGAATCTGTCTGAATCTCCTAGTCCCTTCAGTCTTCCTCCTCATTCTATGAATTCTATCTACCTCTCAGCAGTCCATGTCAGTTGGAGTGTTCAAGATAGGGAGACAATTACTGTGAAAGGATGACAGCAGACCTAAAACTATCACCAGCTCTGCTACCCCTAGCAATCTGATGTTTCCTCAAAGCTATCACTTTTCTAAATCATCCATTTTAGTCATTCACTAGCACCTTGATCTCTCACTGTAACAGATGCATCTGAAACTGTTGGTCTGATATTTTTTCATAATTCTCTTTTAGGTAACATTACTAACCTTGTAATAGTTGTACCATAGCAGAACTGCCCTCTTGCTACTTGTTAATCCATTTGTTGAAGACACAAGTCTTTATAGAGAAAAAGATTGCAGCATATCAAACAAGTTTGTCATTATTTCCTTCTCTGCAAGCTCAGCTTTCATTTCAAAAGTCATCTGGTTAATATTAGCAATCTGTTTATCCATTTTTCAAATGGTGGGGTATAAACTACTATTCCAAGTTGAGCTGTGAACCACACCCATCACACTATTAAGTGTTTAGAGAGTAATTGACATAAAATAGACAGAGAATATATTTAAGGAGTTTATAGAATATGAAAAAAATGAAAGAAATGACAAACAGACAGAAAATAAACAAATATAATCCTTTTGGACAATAACATACATCATAAGTTATCTGGGATGCTAAAGATCTATCAGCAAAACAAATTAGTGGTTAATTATTCAACAATATGAAGAAATTAAAAGAGGATTAAGTTCCAGAGATAGACTTCATAACAAATGTACAGTGGATATAAAAAGTGAACACACCCCTGTTAAAATGCCAGTTTTTTTGTGATATAAAAAATGAGACTACAGTAAATCATTTCAAAATGTTTCCCACCTTTAATGTGACCTATAACCTGTACAATTGAATTGAAAACAGACAAATCTGTTAGGGGAAAAATATAAAAAAATAAAATACGTACAATAAGCTGGTTGCATAAGTGTGCACACCCTTAAACTAATACTTTGTTGAAGCACCTTTTGATTTAATTACAGCATTCATTCTTCTTGGGTAGGAGTGTATCAGCATGGCACATCTTGACTTGGCAATATTTGCCCACTCTTCCTTGCAAAAGCACTCCAAATCTATCAGATTGTGAGGGCATCTCTTGTGCACAACCCTCTTCAGGTCACCTCACATATTTTCTATTGTATTTAGGTCTGGGCTCTAGCTGGGCCATTCCAAAACTTTAATTTTCTTCTGATGAAGTCATTCTTTTGTTGATTTGGATGTATGCTTGGGGTCATTGTCATGTTGAAAGGTGATATTCCTCTTCATCTTCAGATTTCTAGCAGACACCTGAAGGTTTTGGGCCAAAAGTGACTGGTATTTGGAATGGCTCATAATTCCATCCACCTTGACTAAAGCCCCCTCCACCTTGATAAAGGCCCAGTTCCAGCTGAAGAAAAGCAACCACAAAGCATGATACTGTCACCACCATGCTTCACTGTGGGGATGGTGTTCTTTTGGTGATGCGAAGTGTTGTTTTTGCGCCAAATGTACCTTTTGGAATTGTGGCCAAAAGTTCAACCTTGGTCTAATCAGACCATAACACATTTTCCCACATGCTTTTAGGAAACAATGTATTGTTTTGCAAATTTTAGCCAGGCCTGGATGTTTTTCTGTATAAGAAAAGTCTTCCATCTTGCAACCCTACCCCAAAGTCCAGACATATGGAGAATACGGGAGATTGTTGTCACATGTAGTACACAAGCAGTAGTTGCCAGAAATTCCTGCAGCTCCTTCAGTGTTGCTGTAGGTCTCTTGGCAGCCTTCCTGACCAGTTTTCATCTTGTCTTTTCAGCAATTTTGGAGGGACATCCAGTTCTTTGCAATGTCACTGTTGTCCCATATTTTCTCCACTTTTTGATGACTGTCTTCATTGTGTTCCATGGTATATCCAATGCTGTGGATATTTTTTTGTACCCTTCTCCTGACTGATACCCTTCAACAATAAGAGCCCTTTGATGCTTTGTAAGCTCTCTGTGAACCATGGTTTTTGCTGTAGCAGGCAACTGAGTAAATGTCAGGAAAATCCTACTAGGACAGCTGAACTTTATTTGGGGTTATTCAGAGTCTCTTTAATTGATGGCGTATACCCAAGAAGACTGAATGTTGTAATTAAATCAAAAGGTGCTTCAACAAAGTATTAGTTTGAGTGTGTACACTTTTATGCAACCAGCTTATTGTATGTTTTTTTTTATTTTTTATATTTTTTCCCCTAACAGATTTGTTTGTTTTTCAATTGAATTGTACAGGTTATAGGCCACATTAAAGGTGGGAAAAGTTTTGAAATGATTTACTGTGGTCTCATTTTTTTATATCACAAAACCTGGCATTTTAACAGGGGTGTGTAGACTTTTTATATCTACTGTATATACTAATGCCCAAGATAAAAATGATATTTAGAGATCCCGGGTATATTCCGTAAGAACACCAATATTAAATCTGCATCCTATTGTCCAATTGCATTATTAAATCTAGATTATATGATGTCTATTTCCATATACATTGATAGAATAAGAAATAGGATTGGCTGTCAACAGACAGACTATGAAAGAAAGTGATGGCAAGTTTTAGTTTAGACAAAGAAAAAGCTTTAGATACTGTAAACTGGTATTATTTATTTATGTTAGAAATATAACATTCCCCAGACATTCATAACATTATTGCACACACTTCCTATTTTAAATTCGGCTGTTATCACTCAGAAGCAGCAAACATCAAATGGGACACTAGATAAGGATGGCCACTGTTACCTTTACTTTTGTTCTAGTTATAGAACCGTTGAGTAATATTTTAAAAGGTAATATAGATAAAAATGGTTTTAAGATAAACAATTAATGCACATCCAAGATACTACGCTTTGAAGATTGTATTTTATTAACACTTACAGATATAGACTCTTTGGCTAAAGCAGTACAGAAATACAATTAAAAAACATTGATATTTCTGGATGGAATTTAATAAAAATAAAACAAAATGTATAATTATGACCCCAAACATAAACTATACAATTTTTACAAAGAAAATATAGTATACATATAAAAAAAATAAATGACTTGGGAATTACCATATCATAAAGAATAGAAAAATAATAAAAATAAACATAAATAAAACATAGGAGCTAAATCAAACTAGACATATGGAACTTAACATTTGATAGAATATTACTGATTAAGATGATATTATTACGAAAAATCTTATATTTTATTCAAGCAGTTTTAATGCCCCCTAAAATTCAGATTAAGAAAATGGAAGAACTACTGATAACCTTCTTGTGGAATCCTCATGAGCCAAGAATAACTTAACAACAACATACTAAAACCTGGAATACTGAAGGGTTAGGATTTCTGGATGCAGGAAGCTAAATTAAGTTTAAAACTATATATTTGCTCAAGAATGAATATGTGGCTAATCGTGTGCCCGTGCTTATCTACTAATTTGCCATAGGAAAGCTTCTGTGCAGGAAGCGGTGATACAGATGACATGTGTACCATATTTTTGAATCATGTGTATTAATGGGGTACTGTGCAGACATGCTAGACATGTGCCCTTGTGCATTGCACACTTTCTTGCAGTCAATGGAATGATAGCCTGTCCTGTTGATATGATATTGCCCTTGGGCAGAGGTTGGTCATTTATTGCTGTATGTGTGCTATCTATGGCTCCAACAGTTCAGGGACATGGATGATGTCATAAAAGCCAGGGGTAGGGCTCTCATTAAGAGAAGTACACAGGTACATGAGTCAGCAAATTGTTAAGGAAAGTCTTGATGCATGTGAAATGCACAATGTGTCCCACGTTTTGTCTCTCAAAGGTCTCAGTTTCTAGAATGGTAATAGTTACACATACCTGGATATCTACTTATATGGGAAAGCTGTACTTTCTTCCAGCTCCAGTGTGAGAGCCATACAGATCAACCAATGCCTCTATAATATATCAGTCCACAAGAAGATGGTTCTAGAGCTGCTGGTCCATCAGCTGATGTTGTGTTACCCTATATCTATACCACTTATGTTCATGTTGTCTGCTGCTGCAAAGTGCTCTTGGGTGGCTGCTGGTGGCTGTTGATATATAACAATTGATGTTGCACTACAAATGCTCTTACTCCTTAGCTTTATTATCAGATGCAGCCTTTTCCCTTTACATTTACACAAAACTGAGTCTGTGATTTTGTACTGAATGACTGGAAATGTGACCTCAATTCAACACTCATTTGCATATCATTATGCACTATTAGACTGTGTTTTTTTCATATGCATATGATCACACACTCATTTGTGTATTCCTCTTTCCACTCCTGTTTGTTCATTACCCTGTAGTACTACCACATTCTATGAATTGCTATCTAGCTTCTTCTTATTTTTGGCACAAGACCGCATTGCATACTATGAAAATTGACAAGGAATACCAGCCTTGCACTTGCAATTTTATAATGCAAACTGATATGAGTAGTATGAACTCATCGGGAAGTTTAATGTATAGGCAGTAATTACATTTATGTGTTATTTATTTTTTTATTTTATTTAACCTTTGTTGACTGGGTTAGTCCCACTAGGCCAGTAACGTCTTTTCAGGGGAGACGCGACGGGGTATTTATGCTACTAAGGGAAATTTGGCCAGGGCATCAGGGAACATCCCCTACCATTACTGCACTTGTGGTACTTACAGCCAACAAGTGATTCCATGTGCACACTTATTTCCTAGCACAGTGGTCTCTGGGAGATTGTCACAAAGCACCGTGTGCACACTCATTTCCTAGCACAGTGGTGTCTGGGAGGTTGTCACAAAGCACTGTGTGCACACTCATTTCCTAGCACAGTGGTGTCTGGGAGATTGTCACAAAGCACCGTGTGCACACTCATTTCCTAGCACAGTGGTGTCTGGGAGATTGTCACAAAGCACCATGTGCACACTCATTTCCTAGCACAGTGGTGTCTGGGAGATTGTCACAAAGCACTGTGTGCACACTCATTTCCTAGCACAGTGGTGTCTGATTTCCTAGCACAGTGGTGTCTGGGAGATTGTCACAAAGCACTGTGTGCACACTCATTTCCTAGCACAGTGGTGTCTGAGAGATTGTCACAAAGCATGGAGGAGAGCGTTACAGAAGTGCAGGCAAATGCTGAAGGAGAAGAGAGCCATTCCCAGGATCGGTTTGCGGAATTGGAGGAGTTATTCCAGGCAAACATATTTGACACTTCGGAGGTGGAGGTAGGATAATTGGAGGAGATTACAGTTACAACCCTCCAGTCGGGAGGGTTGCAAAATGATTTATTGCAGCTGTTTAATGTAAAGGAACGAAAGGCTGGAACGAGTTATCATGGGGAGAGGGGGTGGATCAGATCAGGAAAGAAGAAGAAAGTGGTTTAGAAAAGATTACAATTGCTGATGCTGTAAGAAATAATGTGAAGGTGAAAAAAAAAGGAAAAGAAGAAGAAAGAGACTGTGGGGAAGCAGAAGTTCATAGTATGGATACAAGGTAAAGCAGAGCAGCCATGTCCCACACCTCATACCTATACAAGGTAAAGCAGAGCAGCCGTGTCCCACACCTCATACCTATACAAGGTAAAGCAGAGCAACCATGTCCCACACCTCATACCTATACAAGGTAAAGCAGAGCAGCCATGTCCCACACCTCATACCTATACAAGGTAAAGCAGAGCAGCCATGTCCCACACCTCATACCTATAAAGCAGAGCAGCCATGTCCCACACCTCATACCTATACAAGGTAAAGCAGAGAAGCCATGTCCCACACCTCATACCTATACAAGGTAAAGCAGAGAAGCCATGTCCCACACCTCATACCTATACAAGGTAAAGCAGAGAAGCCATGTCCCACACCTCATACCTATACAAGGTAAAGCAGAGCAGCCATGTCCCACACCTCATACCTATACAAGGTAAAGCAGAGCAGCCATGTCCCACACCTCATACCTATACAAGGTAAAGCAGAGAAGCCATGTCCCACACCTCATACCTATACAAGGTAAAGCAGAGACGCCATGTCCCACACCTCATACCTATACAAGGTAAAGCAGAGAAGCCATGTCCCACACCTCATACCTATACAAGGTAAAGCAGAGAAGCCATGTCCCACACCTCATACCTATACAAGGTAAAGCAGAGAAGCCATGTCCCACACCTCATACCTATACAAGGTAAAGCAGAGCAGCCATGTCCCACACCTCATACCTATACAAGGTAAAGCAGAACAGCCATGTCCCACACCTCATACCTATACAAGGTAAAGCAGAGAAGCCATGTCCCACACCTCATACCTATACAAGGTAAAGCAGAGAAGCCATGTCCCACACCTCATACCTATACAAGGTAAAGCAGAGAAGCCATGTCCCACACCTCATACTTATACAAAGTAAAGCAGAGAAGCCATATCCCACACCTCATACCTATACAAGGTAAAGCAGAGAAGGCATGTCCCACACCTCATACCTATACAAGGTAAAGGAAAGAAGCCATGTCCCACACCTCATACCTAAACAAGGTAAAGCAGAGAAGTCATGTCCCACACCTCATATCTATACAAGGTAAAGCAGAGAAGCCATGTCCTACACCTCATATCTATACAAGGTAAAGCAGAGCAGCCATGTCCCACACCTCATACCTAATACAAGGTAAAGCAGAGCAGCCATGTCCCACGCCTCATACCTATACAAGGTAAAGCAGAGAAGCCATGTCCCACACCTCATACCTAAACAAGGTAAAGCAGAGAAGCCATGTCCCACACCTCATACCTATACAAGGTAAAGCAGAGAAGCCATGTCTCACACCTCATACCTATACAAGGTAAAGCAGAGAAGCCATGTCCCACACCTCATACCTATATAAGGTAAAGCAGCGAAGCCATGTCTCACACCTCATACCTATACAAGGTAAAGCAGAGAAGCCATGTCCCACACCTCATACCTATACAAGGTAAAGCAGAGAAGCCATGTCCCACACCTCATACCTATACAAGGTAAAGCAGAGAAGCCATGTCCCACACCTCATACTTATACAAAGTAAAGCAGAGAAGCCATGTCCCACACCTCATACTTATACAAAGTAAAACAGAGAAGCCATGTCCCACACCTCATACCTATACAAGGTAAAGCAGAGAAGCCATGTCCCACACCTCATACCTATACAAGGTAAAGCAGAGAAGCCATGTCCCACACCTCATACCTATACAAGGTAAAGCAGAGAAGCCATGTCCCACACCTCATACCTATACAAGGTAAAGCAGAGAAGCCATGTCCCACACCTCATACCTATACAAGGTAAAGCAGAGAAGCCATGTCCCACACCTCATACCTATACAAAGTAAAGCAGAGAAGCCATGTCCCACACTTCATACCTATACAAGGCAAAGCAGAGACACCATTGGACAGGTATGAGGTGTGGGACATAGTTATTGCACCTTTAGGTATTTCCCCTATCCATAATGGACGGACTGCTAAACTGGGGGTAAATTTGCAGTCACCCATCCATTCCTCCAAGACTGCTAACCAGACACATTACCATTCAACAGAAAATAATTTTCATGATGTACTTATTAATGCTATCTTTTGGTTCTAAGCCAGAGGCCTCCTTTTCCGTGTAGGTATGAAAAAGGCAACATGAATTAGTTTAAAGCAAAAAATGACTTTTAGCTAAAGACATTTCCTATTTGTTAAATACAGAAACATATATGTAGCTAATAAAGAAGGAAAGCTATAGAACATTTTAAAATTAGTATTTTTTTCAGTGCGACATGCAGATGTTTGCCAAATATCTTCTAATTTAGAAAACATCTAACAACTTAGATATCTGATTAGAATAGCAAGACAAGTTTGAGCACATACTGAAACATGTAACAACAAACTAACAATGCTTAAAAGAATATGGCCAGGATTCAAAAAATGTGGTCTCTAGCAAAAAGGAATCTTTAGCATGATTGTAGCAACTACCAATTCAGAGACACATTAGTGAGGAACAATCTCATTATCAGCTAATCTGAATGTCTCTGAATTGCTCAGTGTTTGCAACAAATGCTAACAAGTCCTTTTTTACTGCCCTTGCAGTAATCACTGCTGGCAGGTAATGCATCATGTTAGCACAGGCACCCTCTTTCTTAATTCCCCCATGCCCACACGCATGCAGACACACCACCATGCCTCTTACCTGTCCCTGAGCTTATAGAATGACTCCAATGTCTCCTTCTAGTTGGTAGTCCCTCACAAATGAAGAATGCTTAAAGGCAGTAAATAGTGCCAGAGGGGTCTATATTAGTAAATCAATGTGACAGAAAGCCGAACACCATTAAACTGACACATATGTGTCAAAATCTCAGGTAACCGAATGGCCAGATCACTGATTGGTTGGCTGTTGCTGTGAATTTGCCCTTTTCCCTACTGTAGTGCAATCTCTGAGTTGGTATATTTAGTTGGGGGGGTGTGAGGGCAAAGCCCCCCACTTTATAATGTTTGTACTGGTGTGTCCCATGTGCTTGGCCTAGTAGTTGGAATCTGGCCTTTCGGTTATCTGGGAGTTCGACACATATGTGTCGATGAAACGGCGTTCGGCTTTCTGCCGCATCGATTTGGTAATATAGACCCCGTGCCAGAGATTAGAGATTTAGTCTTCTTACTGTTCAGGAATTGCATCACGATGCCAGACCTGTCATTCTATTAACCTTTTAACTGGATTACAGTAATACGTAGAAAGACTCACAGGTGTTGGCTCAAAACATTGTATTGACATCTTGGGCATGGCCTCCAAATATTATGGACCATTACAGTCAGTCAGTATTGCCACACAATAGAGTGTCATACTATTTAAGTATTCTATGCATTGGGCTCCAAAACCCATATTTATTAATTTTGTAAAAGTACAATTCAAAATTTTCCCTGGTGTTTATTGTTACCCCAATACATCTTTTCTGCTGCATAACCTGTTGTTCTATTAAGTCTGAAGAGACGGAGGGATATATTTCACAGTTCATGGTGACAATAGTCCACCAAACTCTGCTGGCTTTTCTCTTTAGTCAATGGGAGTTGGATGTGGCTTAGAGAGACTGTCGTAAACTCTCTAATTTTAATGCCAACTTATTTAACTTCCTACCGTCTAGCATTGACTGATCCTTCCTCTGGCAGCTCCCTCTCAATGAAGCTGTGCTCAAATTTAACCGCATTTTCCTAGATACCCTCAACTCCCTTGCCCCCCCCAGGAAGATTAAAATCAAAGCTAATTATGCCCCCTGGCTGTCTAAGGAAACCCATTCTCTTATGCACAGAAGAGATTGTGTTTGGAAACCCTGGGTTAAAACCAAAGCACCTTCCTTGTTCCAAACCTACAAAGAACTCCAGAACCTTGTCAAAAAACAAATCAACAATGATAAAAAAAATCCTACTACAACTCCCCCCAAATCAACATCAAATCCAACCCATGTAAATTCTGGACTACCCT